>NC_056735.1:1715368372-1715370872 GCF_019279795.1 Protopterus annectens | reverse complement strand
CATGCACTTCTAGATGTCTACAACTTTGATATCCTCTGCATTACTGAAACTTGGCTTAGACCTTCAACCAAAGATCACAAAATGACCCCCCCAGGATACAACATCCTGAGAAAAGATCGGACTACCAAAAAAGGTGGGGGAGTAGCCATTTTTTTTATAAATCTGAACTCCAATTATCAACCTTCAATGTGCCACTTCCCACCAACCCCACAGCAGAAACCCTTTCAGCCAAACTTCAAATCAATAACCATAAATCCATCTACATAATCTGTTCCTACCTTCCCCCAGGAAACAATATCAGTATTCTGGAAAATATACTTAGTAGCCTATCTTTACACCTACCCCAGTAAACCATTGTCTTAGGTGACTTTAATATAGACTGGTCTACTTGCAGGTCCCCAAATCCCATTAACCACATAAATCTTTTTGGTTTCTCACAAATGATATCCACCCCTACGAGAATCCACAAACAAAGTGGTAAGGAAACCTTACTTGACTGGATTCTCATAAACAAACATCCTACTACATATTAGCCAGGAACCCTTCCTGATGACATCAGTGACCATGCTCTTACTTACATAATTAAACAAAAACGTCTTAGGCCCAATCCTACTATTTTTAAAACCTCCCGCTCAAAAAAAAAACTTTCACCCTGAGAACTTACAAACAGAACTGAAGTCTTGTGACTGGTCACCACTGCTTTATCTTCCACTTGATGAAGCAGTTACCTACTTTAATTCCAAATTCCTTCAAATCCTAGACTTCCATGTCCCCCATCTTTCATCCAGAATAAAAACCAAAACTGCCCCTTGGCTCACAAAACAAAGCAAAAAATCCTCCTAAGAAATAAAATCTGGGCCAAGTGGAGAGCCTCTAAAAGCCCGTCTGACCACCTTTACTTTAAACAATTAAGAAATGCTACAAAAAAGGCATCCTACTAGATAAAAGTAACTTTTACATTCACCTCCAACAAAACCACAAACAAAAACCACAAATGTTCTGGTCAGCTATGAACAAACTACTACATCCAGGGCATACCAAGTCTCCCACCCCATCAGGGATCACCCAAAATAACCCTAAACTAATAGCTGATTCCTTTAACAACTACTTTATTGAAACCATACAATTGCTAGCTAATTCTCTACCACCCACTAGCTCCCTCCCATCTAATACCACATCAAACTCTATTCCTTCTTTTCACATACAACCAGTTCCTACATCTCTCATTAGTAACCAGTTCCTACATCTCTCATTAGTAACCTCCTTCTAAAACTCAAGCCATGCACCCCCTCTGCTGACTGTATACCAGCAGAATACCTGCAAATAGCAGCTAAAGTCATAGCCTACCCTATTTCTATCCTTATTAATAGAACTATTTCAGAAAGTAAAATCCCCCTTATATGGAAGGTATCTCACATCATTCCTTTACACAAAGGTGAGATATCAACTGACATTTCTAACTTTAGACCTATTGCCTTACTCTCTCCTATAGCTAAAATAATGGAAAAATGTATCCACCAACAACTACTTGACCATCTTCTCCACAACAATTTGCTTGCCACCTGCCAACATGGTTTCAGACCATTCCATAGTACCTCAACTGCCCTGCTATCCTTTTCTGACTGTATAAACAAAAATCATAATAACACTCTTTCCTCCGCTTTATTTATCGATCTTTCAAAAGCCTTCGATATGGTCAACCATAATCTGCTTTTAGAGGTATTAAAAGCACATTCACTGGACGCACAGGCGTTACTCTGGTTTAAATCCTACTTAAACAACCATCATCAAGCAGTCCTTTGGGATAACATGCTGTCAACTCCCCTCCCCATAAACCTTGGAGTACCTCAAGGTTCCATCCTAGGCCCTCTTCTCTTTTCAATGTTTATTAATGACCTAAACACTACAATTCCTCAAGCCACCTGCATTCAGTATGCCGACGATTCTACTTTAATCTGCTCTGCTAGGTCCCCAACCACACTCCAAACCCTCACCCAGTCTGTATTTCAGACTGTTGAAAATTGGTTCATGCAACACTGCCTCCTCCTGAATGCAAAAAAAACAAAATTATTACTCTTCACTCCCACTCTTAAATCACCACAATTTCACTTCACTATAACCTCTAACAATGGAACCACAATATCCCCTGATACCACAACCCGTCTCCTAGGCATAACCATTGACAACAACCTTAGCTATGACGATCATATCAACACTACCATAAAATCTGTCAACAAAAAACTGGGTTCCCTGTATAGAATCAAACCCTTCCTCACACCTACAGCCAGAACCACTATAGCCCAAACTCATCTGATCTCTACCCTGCTTTATGCCTCTGCCATTTATACTAACCTTTCCAAAAGCAACCTTAACAAACTTGCCACTAGCTATAATAACATAGCCAGATTTGCTACCAGCAACCCTTTTAGAACACACCACTGTCTCAACCTCAAACAATTGGGATGGTTAGAACTACAGCACCAACTACTCCATCAACTTA
>NC_056735.1:1715308372-1715348372 GCF_019279795.1 Protopterus annectens | reverse complement strand
TCCTGCTCCATCAGCACTAGACCTGTACCCTTATCTGCTTTCATGATGTGCACATTTGTATCTTGGCTAAGCTCCTGAAGGACTTTCCATTCACTCATAGTGAGATTATGCTATTTGCAATCGTTTGGGTTGTTAAGTAATTGCCTAAGGTCATGCTCGCAGACTTTTTGGAAAGTTGTGAGCGTATTGTTGAGAGCTGGCGTATACAGGCTTCTTTTTCTGGGAGCCTGTGGAGGGTCATAAACTGACTCGTTTGTGCTTGGGTCTGAACTGGTTCCTGTTGTCTTCCTCATCCCAGTAAAGCACTTTTAGGTTCATTTTATGAAGGTACAGTCTAAGGTCTAACAGGACATTGGTTATGCTGGCCCTCTGTGAGGGTATAAAAGTAAATCCTTTGTTGAGCAGATTGTTGTGGTTTTCTGTTAGTACTCTATCAGTTAAATTGAAAACCTTACTTGATAAAAGCTGGTCCGGTCTGTTTACGGTCTCCGGGCAGCGCTCCTCATTGTCATTGGTCTGCCCCATTGTGCAAATCTGTTCTGTCCTCGGCCCCTGCCACGTGTTCTCCCTCTCTCTCCCGATTGCCTATGTCCTTGTTTATGAGATCCATAATAATACGCTTCATGACTTTACAGATCAGACTAGTCAAGCTGATGGGACGATAGTTTCCCAGGACAGTAGTGGCACCACCTTTGTGCAAAGGGGTGACAATGGCGGCAGTTCACTCTGCTGGAATGAATCCTGTAGTTAGGCTGTGGTTGAATAGGGTACTCAATGGCGAAGCTAGTTCTTCCTGGAGATGGCGCAGAGTACAGCCTGGGATACTATCAGGTCCCATGGAAGCTGTGTTCTTTGCGTTGAATAGGGCCTTTAACACTTTATCTACAGAGATGTGAGGTGTGGGAGAAGTATCGGGGATGTCAACTGGGGCTTAGGTTCAGCGCAACTGCACCCCCCCCCCCCCAATCAGCCAGCAGGTTAGCTAAGTCAGCAGGATCAGTGTAAGTGGTACCATTAAGTACAAGTTCGGAACGCACTTGGGCTTTGCTATGGAGGTTCCTAACATAACTGAAGAAGGAGTTGTGGTTTCCCTTTGTTTTGGAGGCTAGTTTCAAGTCATAATTGGCTTTGGAGGTTTTCTCTAGTGATTCAGTTTACTTGTTGAGGTAGAGGAGGGAGTTCTTCCGATTTGGAATTTGTTCCTTTTTACCCTTGGACAACAGTTTCTTCCTTTTGTTGTAAAGCCTGTTGATAGAGGATGTCCACCAGACCGGTTTGTTTCTTTGAGGAGCAGATTTTAGTTCTGTTGAGCATGGCTGAGTACATGCAGTTGTACAGGTGCTTATGTACTGCACTGGCTTATTGTTCAGCATAGTTGTCCACCTCATCTGAAGGGGTGGTGGTGTGAAGTTGCTGATACCCTCCCTTAGGAGGTTGTAGTGAGCTTTTGTGAAGTATCTTTGCCTGGTTACGGCTGGGGAGGGGTTGGATGGGACAGCAACTTCGAATGAGACAGACCAATGATCTGATCTCACCAGGGAGGAACATGCTATGGGAGTGGTGCAGCGGTCACCCATGTTGGTGAGAACCAAGACCAGTGTGTTATCTCCCTTTGTGGGGGATAAGACCAGCTGATCTAGCGTGTTAGAATTGATGAAGTCAAGGAATCGTTGGGTGAATGCATTGGTGCCGGAATTGTTCACCAAGTCTGTGGTGGGGTAGTTGAAGTAAAGAAGGATCAGGGTGTTAGGGGGTACCTTGTTGGAGTCTCATAGGTGCAGGTAGGAGGTGTGGGTGCCCTGAGACATGGAGGGGGGTCTGTAGCTGGCTGTAACTTGGATGGGTGTCTTGCCAACTGTCAGTTGCACCCAAAGTAATTCCATTGCATCATGTTGGTAAACCAGTCTGGAGATGTGCCTGTCCTTAATGAAGATAGATACTCTACCACCCTTAGTCTTTCCGACCTCATTTTGGGGTTGGAAAGTGTTGAATGAGGTATAGCCTGGTAAGGCAGGCTGAACCAAGTTTCCGTGACTGCTCACCTACATTCTTACCCATGGGTTCGGAGCCAAATATCGGCTCCAACTCAGCCAAACTTTTCTAGCTCGAAGTCTTCTATTGGCTAGGCTAAGAAGGTATCCCGTGCTGCATTGCTCCATATCCCCAGATCTCTTTTGCTGCTCGTGTAGCTCGGACGTGGTCTCGCTCTTGGCTGTGGCTAAGTACCTTTTTTCTTCTTCTTGAGAGAATTTGTTACAAACAAAATCTATTTAATAGCTATTTCTAGTTTGGTGTTTTGTGTATATTTGTAGTGTGATTGTTTTTTGTGGTATCCCACTAGCTGTTCCAACGGGATAGGCCCGTTTCAGTTAGAGGACCTAGTCCGTCCCGTTACTTGTCCCTGTGTTTGTTTTTCTGTCTAAAACCATTTGATTTAGAGGTTTTAGTGTCTGTCTTCCTTGTTGTTTATGCTGGTGCTGGTCTAAAACAATTTTAATTAGAGGTTTTTAGCCCTAGTCGCCTTAGTGTGTGTCCCTTCTGAGGATTGTTTGTGCAGTTGTTTTGTGGTAAATTTGTTCCCGCGCTTAGTGTGGTGTATTGTGTGACTGTAGTTGTTTTTCCAGTCAGTCAGTGATGTGATCCTTGTATTGGTATTTGTGATTCTTTTTCAAGATGTCTAAAAATTCCCAGGAGCACAAGCCTTCAGGTTTTAAAAGTGCTCTAAGTGTGGTTACAAGATGTCCATCACCGATGGACATTCGGTATGCGTTTATTGTCTGGGAGCAATCCACCTGCAGGAGTCCTGCAGCTTCTGCCATGCTTTTAGTCCCAGGGTGCTTCAAGAAAGAAAGAATAAGTTCATTCTGAAGGGACTCTTGAAACCCTCGTTCGAAGAGGCCATGGATTCTTCTTCCAGTTCAAAATCAAAGTCCACAAAATCAAAAAGGAGATCTCCGGCTCCTTCAGTCACCTTGGAGCCACCGGAGAAAGTAATAAAACTAGCTTCGACCTCCTTGGCTCCACTGTCCTCGGGGCCGCAGGAAGTGTCGGTGTTGATGGAACCTGCGTCGGCTCCAATTATATTGGAACCTCTTTGGAGCCGATCGCCCAGTACTAGACAAGTGTCACCTGAGGGGAGATCTCGATCTCCCCTCCCTGTCCTCCAAATCCTCCTGGACACTTTCAGATGTGGATGTTGATATGGTGGTGCAGAGACTCCTTCAGTCACCGGTTTTGTCTAAATTGTTCTCTTCTCCGTCCCAGTAGGCTCCGGAGCCCGTCCCGATACCTTCTTCAATTATTCCTCCGAGCGCATCGCTGTCTTTGGAGCCGGAATGCTCTGCTCCATGTGATGTTCCTAGGTCGGTTCTGATGGCCCCTCCGGGCTTATCAGTGCCGATGTCAGCTCCGACCCTATTGGCGCCGTCCACTGGGTTCGGGACTTGGGATTCTTCAGTCAGGCCCGAGGGGGACACCTCTCTGTTCCTAGTCTCCCGCTCGGTGGCTCGCCTGTCGTGGTCTCGGAGGCTGGCCGGTCCTCGGACTCGGGAGGGCCAGCCTTTGAGGCCATGTGGAGTGCACTGGCCAGATCGTCAGCTACATCATGCGGGTCGGTCATTCTGTCCCCTACCACTCCGGTATGGGGCTCTGATCACCACCTATCTGAAGACAGCGGAGCCCCAAGGCCTAGGGATTACCCCCACGAGTGGTCCCCAAGTTTCTGAGGGCCCCTCAAGAGTGCTTGCCTGAGGAGCCCCCTAGAAAGAAAATGTGCAAGAGGAAGCACATAGACTCCAAAGATGAGTCTCTCACCTCAGATACTGACCTCGAAGAATCGGAGGGGTCCCCCAAGTCATCCTCTGAGGATGTTTCTTTCTCCGACATCCTGGAGATATTGAAACGAAGAGGTGACTGGCCATCCAAACCCCCCTCCGAGGAGGAGTCGATCTTCCTGAGGGCCTTTGGTGCTCAGCCCTCCGCCTCCTGGGTGTCCCCCCCCCTTCGACAAGCTTCTGGATTTAATTTGTCAGAGGATGTGGGAGAACCCTGATTCTGTGGAACCCGTACCCAGGAGACCCAATAAATTTCTGTCTGCTCCCCCGGGTAAGGAATTTTTGTCTAAAGGAGTCCCTGTGGATGCCATGGTGGTGGCGGCGGCCAATCCAGAAGGAATTAGCCGAGACTTCTTCCTCCATCCATCCTCCTAACAAGGAGTCTAGGACCATGGACCGGTACGGGAAGCATACCCACTCATCAGCAACCTTTACCTTATGGTCGCTGAACTACCTATTTAATTTTACTCGGCTCCAGAGAGATCTCCTCAAGGAGCTAGGAGATACTGTCGCAGGTAACGTTCCTGAGGCGGTGGCCCAGACGGTTAACGCCCAGGTGTCTACCCTCAATTCCATCGTTAACTCCTCCATGCGGCTTATTTCATATGCAGCCAAGGGAGCAAGTAGGGCAGCAAGCTCAGGAGTCGCCCTTAGGAGCCAAGCCTGGATGTGCCTTTGTTATTTTGTGGAGGCCTTCAAGTCTTCTTTCACTGATGCCCCCTTTGATGGTTCTTCTTTGTTCGGAACCAAGGTGAAAGACACCCTCACCAGGTGTGAGCAGGAGGGAAAAACTCTGTCTGCTGTAGGGGTCCTTTTTTCCCTTCCCTCTAGGCCTTACCCAAAGGCCCAGAAGGGTGGGAATATGTGGTTCAAAAAACCACAGAGGTTTTTTCCTGGTGCACAAGGTGAGCCCCCCTCCAGAGGCAGAGGAGGGGGAGGTTATTCTGGGAGACGCCGCCCTAGCGGCAGAGGGCACCCCCGCAATTCGGGAGACCGCGATTCCTTTCGCGGCTCTCCCTACCATCGCTCCTGATGGGATGCCCGACTGTGCTTTTCCGGAGCCAGTCGTCGAATATCGTTATACCCGGAAGCCTGGCAAAGCATCAAACAGGACCGATGGGTATTGCGAATAATTTCCGGAGTTTATGCCATCCCTTTTTCGTCAGATCCCCCTCCGGTCAGAAAAATCCCGGATGTTCCACCCAGTCAAAGGGATCACGCAGCTTCAGAGGTTTCAAAGCTGCTAGAAAAAGGAGCCATCCAGCATTTCCCCACAGACCAGATCGGATTAGGGACTTACTCAAGATTCTTTTTGGTGCCGAAAAGAACAGGGGACCTGAGACCCATATTAGATCTCGGCCAACTGAACAACTATGTACAAAAGTCCAAGTTCCGTATGGTCACACTACAGTCAATTCTCCCATTGTTGGGAAAAGAAGTATGGATGTGCTCCATCGACCTCAAGGATGCTTACTACCATATCAAAGTGGACAGGGCATCCAGGAGTCACCTACGCTTCCTGCTGGGAGCCAGTCATTTTCAGTTTCGAGCCCTGCCCTTTGGTCTCACCACAGCCCCCAGGGTGTTCACCAAGTGTATGGCGGTGGTGACAGCTCACTTGAGACATCATGGATTCCAAATGTTTCCGTATCTGGACGACTGGCTCCTCACTGCCCCCACCAGGCATCTACTAATCCAAACCAGGGACGCTACCATCACTCTGTCAGCAGTTGGGCATAACACTGAACTGGGAAAAATCTGCCTTGTTGCCCTCACAGCGTGTCATTTTTATAAGTGCAGAGCTAGACACCATTCAAATGCGAGCCTTTCTACCACAGGAAAGAATCGGAGTCTTACAGCAACAGGTGCACGCCCTGCTCCCCCTGAGAAGAGTGAACGCAAGATGGGTTCTCCAACTCCTGGGAACTATGGCAGCAACAATTATGTTAGTCCCTCTAGCGAGATTGCACATGAGACTCCTTCAATAGCTCCTCTTTGCTCCTCTTTGCTCAGTGGTCTCTCCAGAGACTTCCACTTTCCCACCCTATTTTGCTCATGGACAGATGCAAACAGGATCTCAGTTGGTGGCTTGGCACCAACAATCTGGACAGGGAAAAACACTTCGTTCTACCACCCCCGGTTGCCACAGTGACCACAAATGCCTCCCAGATGGGGTGGGGGGCCATTATCTCGGCAGGACAGTCCAAGGCACGTGCAAGATTATGAGATACATCTGCATATCAACGTCCTAGAGATGAGAGTGGTGCTATTTGTGTTGCAGGCACTTCAGAGATTTCTACCTCTCGGGACTATTGCAATCCACTCAGACAATATGTCAGTGGTGTGGTATCTGAACAAGCAGGGAGGAACCAGATCATACCCCCTGTGCAGAGAGGCCATGCGAGTGTAGCAGTGGGCAGTATCTTCCCAACGGTTTCTGGTGGCAACACACATTCCGGGGAAGTCCAATATGATAGCAGACAGGCTAAGCAGAGCTATTCTGATGCCTTACGAGTGGTCCCTGAATCGTCTAGTTGCGGAACGAATCTTCAGCAGATGGGGTCAGCCTTGATGCAACCTTTTTGCCTGCCCCCTCAATGCCAAATGTAGCAACTACTTCACATTGATCCCCCCCACAGGGGGAGTCACCCAGGGACGCTCTAGTCCACGATTGGCCCTCTGGTCTGCTATATGCTTTCCCTCCGTTTCCCTTGCTATCAAAAGTGATTCAGAAAGCGCAATCCTTGGGAAGCAGAATGATTCTGATTGCTCCACACTGGCCTCGTCAAGTTTGGTTCCCCTTTCTCCATCCCTACATTGTGGACACGTCTTGGATTCTGGACCCACAACCAGACTTACTGACACACAAGTCAGGGCAGCTCCACCCCTCCCTGCGGACCCTCCGGTTGACAGCCTGGCTACTCCACTTCCATCGTTAGTTAGGCTTCATCACTTTTCACCTGAGGTAGTTCATATTTTATCTTCCTCTCATTAGCCCTCTACTAGGAAGATTTATTCCAGCAAATGAAAAAGGTTTTCTATTTGGGCTCATACCCAAGGGATTGACCCTTGCACAGCTCCAATCGCTTCCATCTTGGAGTTTTTGTCTACTTTTCCAGCAGGGCTCAGCGTCTGCTACCATTAAAGTTCAGTTGGCAGCGATTTCTAACTTTCATGTTGCTAATGAGCCAAGTCTGATGGCTCACAGACTCTGTAAGGCTTTCCTGAAGGGCACTCTGTTACTCCGTCCTCCTGTCTCAGAACCAGTCATGCCCTGGGATTTAAATTTTGTTCTGCAAGCTCTTACTTCACCACCCTTTGAGCCTGCAGCTACCTGTGACTTAAAATTCTTGACCTGGAAAACTGCCTTTTTAGTAGCCATCACATCAGCCAGACGCGTTTCAGAAATTCAAGCTCTCTCTATCAAAACCCCATACTTGATCTTTCATAAGGACAGGGTTTCTCTTAGACCAAACCCTTCTTTTCTTCCTAAAGTGGCGTCCATATCTAATCTTAATCAATCTATTGAGTTGCCAGTGTTCTTTCCCCAATTTTCAAACAAGGCAGAATTTAAATTTCATCAGTTGGATGTACACAGACAGTTACGTTTTTATCTGCACAGAACCAAAGATCTCCAAAAATCTGATCAGCTGTTTGTTTCTTTTTCGGAAAACAGAATTGGGTCCCCTGTCTCCAAAATCACCCTATCCAGATGGATATCAAATTGCATCTCTTTAATTTATTCCTCAGGGGGTAAAGACCTACCGTTTCCAGTCAAGGCTCACTCTACTCGGGTTGTATCTACATCTACAGCCTATCAGGCCAGATTGTCTGTGGATGATATTTGTGCTGCAGCTACCTGGGCATCTCCTCACACCTTTGTTACTCATTACAAGCTGGACGTGGTATCTAGGGGCAGGTCTTCCTTTGGTTCCACAGTACTCAGGTAAGAATGTAGGCGAGATTGGACTACATAACATCAAGAAGTTATGTACTCACCATAACGTTCGATGTATGTAGTCCATCTCGCCTCACATTTTTACTTACCCTCCCACCTTCCCCCTTCCTGGAGGATCTGGAAGTTAGGTCTGGGTTTCAGAGCACCCTTCACCTTTAGTTTATTCTTCTTTACTTGAGTGTTGTTATGCATGGGGTATGAGTGTGGTGTTCGCAGCAAACTAAATCTGGGGATATGGAGCAATGCAGCATGGGATACCTTCTTAGCCCAGCCAACAGAAGACTTTGAGCTAGAAAAGTTTGGCCGAGTCGGAGCCGATATTCGGCTCCGAACCCACGGGTAAGAATGTGAGGCGAGATGGACTACATACATCGAACGTTATGGTGAGTACATAACTTCTTGTTTCCAGTGTTAGGAGAACCTCCAGTGATTGCATTGTTAGATTAAGGCTCCTAGCATTGAGCAGCATGACTTTCAGTGTGCTTTTTGACATTCTTTTATGTTGGAAGATTTGTCTTTGGGACATACCTAAAAAAGGCACAATGGGGGAGGGAAGAGCTTTGGCCAAGATCTGGAACCCCAGGGGGTGACAGATTTAGGCCATCTCTGGCAAAGCATCGTGGCCTGTCAACCATGTCATCCGAGGCAGGCAGATACTGTATCCCCTTAGAAAGCCACCAGAAAATAAGCCAATTGTTGAAGTCAAAGATTTTTAGTTGGTATTGTGGTATCATTCTTGGTGAATGTAGGATGCTGCTTAGGGTTAGGGTCATACCTACCTGGAGCACATACTCTTAAGAGCTCAATCATGTCTCTGTTCATATAGTCCAGGGAGGTACGTCTCAAGTCATTCACACCAACATAGACGATGGCAGAGTCATACTTGTACCTGTTGTGGAGAGACTTGAGTGCGTGACTGATGTGGTGGATTCTAGGGCCTGACGCAACTGACAGTGACCTTCTCTTTGTTGAGCCTGGTGAGGGGGACATTGGTGTGTCTCACTATCGAGTCGCCACTGACTAATATGTTTGGTTTATTGTTATGCCTTATGGGCTGCATTGGTTTATTGTTTTACCTAACCTATAATAGTACTTACTACCTGGGAATTGAACCTAAGATAAAAAATGTAAACTGCTAAACTTTACTTACCAACTGCAATTGCCACAAGGCAACTGACTTGTTAACTTGGTAACTTGAGGCATACAAATTTAAGAATGAATAAAGACATACCTTAGTGATGCCTATACGTTTGCGACTTTACTTAGTCATGGGACTGCATTTCTTTGTAAAAGGGAGTATTTGTGTTTGTGATTACATTTCAAATGCATGTAGTTGCATGATGTGAATAAAAATATTGTGCACATCAAACATAAACCCTAAAAGGGCGTAGTATTCTCATCCTAAGGGGTGGTGTAAGCCACATACACTCTGGCTAGGCTTATAAATGCCCTAGGGCAGATAGCCTAGTACGAACCTATGAACCTAATGTGCTGTGTTTGTGAGACATTGGTGTGCTGACTACTGTGTGATGTGATTTGGTGTTGTCTGTGGATTGTTTGAGAGTGTGTTTTGAGGATCTCTGTTATTTAGGTAAGTTTTTGTTGAGGATAGATTGGTGTGTGGCTGTGTGATGCCAGGAGTGTGGTGCTTGTACTGGCAATCTCCTCTTTGTCAGGAGTTACTGACTGTGGTGTGAGAGAGCATAGCTGCATCTCTCACAAGTAGAATAATTATTTGGTAGGAGAAGGGGACTGTCCGTGAACATGAGGCAGTTGCTGCACTGTCTCAGTATGCCTATGTCACCTAGGCTGGCAGGAGAAACTGATGGGAATTGTCCAGACATAATACTTGACAGACTTATGGAGAACAGGATTTGATAAGGGTTTGTCTGCAAAAACCCTAAATGTAAAAAAAATTGGCCTGAAGCACAAGTGTTACAACCAAAACTAAGATGCTTAGAATATTAATCAGGCTACTAAAAAGCAGTAATAAGTGCAGAAAAAGAGCACTTGTATACTTAAGAGCACACAGAACAACAGAACAGCAACAGCAAACTAAGGTAATAAGGTAGAAAACAATTGAGCTGAATAAAGTATAAATTACTATTTTTTTTTTTTTTTTTTTTTTTTTTTATATAGTGGAGAGGGAGGGAACAGAGCAGATTAAGAAGATTTATTCTGCACCATCTCTAGCAGGAACTGGCTTCACCATTCAACCACTGCCAAAGTACTGGCTTCATTCCAGCAAAGTGGAGAACCACTATTGTAATCCCCTTCCGCAAAGGTGGTGCCATTACTGACCCTGGAAACTATCGCCCCATTAGCTTGACAAGTTTGATCTGTAAAGTCATGGAGCATATTATTATGGATCTCATAAACAAGGACATAGGCAATCTCCAAGCATCTAACCCCACCTAGTTTGGATTCGTCAAGGGCAGATCTTGCCTGTTGAACCTGGTTGACTTCTTTGAGACTGTCACCAAGGCCATGGATGAGGGAAAGTCAGTACATGCAGCTTACCTTGACTTGGCCAAGGCCTTTGACACAATCCCTCACTCTGGCATCATCGAAAAGCTAACACAACTTGGCGTAAATCACTAGCTCATCAGATGGGTGGCTTGTTGGCTCACTGACAGGACGCTCAAAGTCAAAATAGTCACCTCCACCTCTGATAGCAGACCTGTCGCTAGTGGAGTTCCCCAGGGATCTGTCCTGGGACCCCTACTGTTTGGCATCTATTTCTTGGAGGTACAGGCAAAGACAAAAGGCCTGTGGCTGACCAGGTTTGCTGACGGTTTTAAGTTGGGTGCTGTCATTGACTCCTCAAATGATGTTAACATACTGCGAGAGGGTCTCACAGCAGTTAATGACTGGTGTTAAAGTCATGGCCTCAAGCTAAATGCAAAAAAATGTATCATCATACCATTCGGCAAAACACGATCCCTCCTGATTACCACATCAATGGCAACCCCCTAAGCACACAACCTGTGGTGAAAGATCTGGGCACTCTGGTTGATAAACCTCACATTCAACCATCATGTAGTGACAGTGATTAGAAAGTGGCCTTTTACTTTGTTCATCTCATAAATAAAGGGATTGCATCCAGAAAAAAGGAGGTTATTACCTCTCTATACACCTCCCTCATTAGACTAATAATTGAATATAACACCATTTGGGATGTACCTCTCCAAACATCTACACCAACTGGAAATGCCACTGAAATACCTCACAAAGAAAATCCATGCCTTCCAACACCCGTCCTATGCAGACAGGCTCAAGTCACTATCACTCTACTCGGTATCGTACAGATTGCTTAGGGGTGATCTGTGTCTCGCCCATAAGGCAATCTTGGACCCTGCCCTACTAGAGATGCTCCATATCTGCAAGTCTAACTCCTCACACACTACCCGCTCAAAAGGCCTGAACCCAATATGTGACATTAACAAAACATGCCGGAGAGACAGTTTTGTCTCCCAGAGGCTGCCCTGTCTCTGGAATAGACTTCCTATACACATCAAACAGAACACCTCACTGACCCTCTTCAACCGCAACCTTGATGAGTGGATGGGAAACCACAAATTTGTCCCAGGGGTTCCATCTGTGTTCCTCACTGACAGGGGCGACAGGTGCTGACTGAGGTTTCTTTTTGGGGATAAACATCTGGCTAAGCTTGTAAGGGTCCTAGGGCCATTAGCCCAGTAACCTCCTATGATCCTAAGGTGTGTGGAATGCTTAAGGATGCCACCAGGTTCGCCTCTCACAAAAGTCCACTGTACTTTGTTTTCCCTCTCGAGAGCAGGCCTAGGATGGTTTCTAAACAACCTTCAGTGGCAGGCACTTCTCAACCAGAGGTTTCTGTTTTGCAAGACCCCTCCCCCAAAGAAAAAGGCTTAGGTTTTTCACCAGGAAAAGAGCTGTCCAGATATTTGCATTCCAGACTGCTCTCTCTTTGTCATTTCCTCCAGGTTTATCCATAGTCCCCCCTATAGCTATAAATTGAGACTGGGAGAAAATTATGAGGGCTTATGTCAAGGCTCAAAAAAAGGGGGCTTTCTGTTTCACCAGTCATCTTATAGGGTGACAAGAAAACATCCCAGTCCCTCTTTCATATTATTGGCTTCATCACTAGTCCCCAGTCAGATCCTGTTGTTCACGCAGTGCTCTTTTCATCAGCATTGATACCAATTACTTATTCAGTGTAGTTGTCCTGTTCTGGATGGGTGACCTCCATGCCAACCTGTTTAGCACCAAAGTTCACTAGTCTGTGGGTCCTTGGCATAGATTAGTAAGTGTTATCTCAACACATGTACTATGGGGCTATTCAGAACACCACAGATGTCACAATATCAGATGTCTAATTCCTCAAGACCAAAGCTTTTCTCAGTATAAGCACCTGTACAACTGCATGGGCTCAGCTATACCCAACAGAATTAAAACATGCTCCTCAAGGAAACACAAACTTGTCTGGTGGACATCCTCTATCAACAGGCTTTATAACAAAAGGAAGAGACTGTTGTCCAAGGGAAAAAAAGGAACAAATTCCAAATTGGCAAAACTCCCTCCTTAGCCTCAACAAGCAAATTAGATCACTAGTGAAAACCCTCCAAAGCCAAATATGAATCAAAACTAGCCTCTGAAACAAAGGGAAACCATGAAGCCTTCTTCAGTTACATCAGGAACCTCCATGGCAAAGCCCAGGTTTATTCCGAATTAGTACTTAACGGTATAACTTACACTGATCCTGTTGACTTAGCCAACCTGCTAGCAGATATGTTCAGTGCAAACCCCCCCCCCCCCCCACCTGCAAAGGCCCTTTTGACATCCCCAATACCTCACATCTCCGTAGATCAAGTGTTAAAGGACCTATCCAAGGCAAAACATACAGCTTCCATGGGACCTGATAGTATCCTAAGCTGTATTCTGCACCATCTCCAGCAAGAACTAGCTTTGCCATTGAGCACCCTATTCAACCACAGCCTAATTTCAGGCTTCATTCCAGCAGAGTGGAGAACTTCCATTGTCATCCCCCTGCACAAAGGTGGTGCCACTACTGACTCTGGAAACTATTGCCCCATTAGCTTGACAAGTCTGATCTGTGAAGCTATGGAGCGTATTATTATGGATCTCATAAACAAGGACATAGGCAATCTCCAGGCACTTGACCCCACCCTTTTCAGATTTGTCAAGGGCAGATCTTGCCTGTTGAACCTGGTTGACTTCTTTGAGACTGTCACCAAGGCCCTGGATTAGGGAAAGTCAGTGCGTACAGCTTACCTTGACTTGGCCAAGGCCTTTGACACAATCCCCCACTTGGGCATCATCTAAAAGCTAACAGAACTTGCCGTAAATCCCTATCTCATCAGGTGGGTGGCCAACTGAGTCACTGACAGGACCCACAAGGTCAAAATAGGTGCCTCCACCTCAGATAGGTCTGTCACTAGTGAAGTTCCCCAGGGATCTGTCCTGGGACCCCTACTGTTTGGCATCTACTTCTCAGAGGTCCAGGCAAAGACAAAAGGCCTGTGGCTGACCAGGTTTGCTGACAACTGTAAGTTGGGTACTGTCATTGACTCCGCAAATGATGTTAACATACTGCAAGAGGATCTCACAGCAACTAATGACTGGTGCTAAAGTCATGGCCTCAAGTTAAATGCAAACAAATGTATTATCATACCATTCGGCAAAAACACAGCCCCTACTGATTACCTCATCAACGGTAACCCTCTAAGTACACAACCTGTGGTGAGAGACCTGGGTACTCAGGTTGACAGTAATCTCGCATTCGACCATCATGTAGCCGCAGTGGTTAGAAAAGCCTTTTACTTGATTCATCTCGTAAATAAAGGGATTTCTTCCACAGAAAAGGAGGTTATTACCTCTCTACCTTCATTAGACCAGTAATTGAGTATAACACCCCGTTTGTATGTACCTCTCGAAACATTTGCACTTACTGGAAAGGCCACAGAAATACCTCACAAGGAGAATCCATGGCCTCCAACACCTGCCTTATGCAGACAGGCTCAAATCACTGTCACTCTCCTCAGTATCATACAGATTGCTCAGGGGGTGATCTGTGTCTCGTCTACAAGGCAGTCTCGGACCCTGCCCTACTAGAGATGCTCCTAACTGCAAGTCTGACTCCTTGCGCATTACCCGCTTGAAAAGCCTGAATCTAACATGCAACATCAACAAAACCTGCTGGAGAGAAAAGTTTGTCTCACAGAGGCTACCCTGTCTCTGGAATAGACTTCCCATACACATCAGAGTACCTCACTGACCCTCTTCAAGCACAACCTTGATGAGTGTTTGGGAAACCACAAATTTGTCCCAGGGGTTCCACAAGTGTCCTTCATTGATGGGGACAACAGGTGCTGACTGAGGTTTCTTTTTTGGGGATAAACTTTTGGCTAGGCTTGTAAGGGTCCCAGGGCCATTGGCCTAGTAACCTACTATGATCCTATTGATGTTCCTCTATGTTGAGGCTTGGGGTGGCAGACTTGATGCCTAGCTTGGCAATCCCAGTCTCCTTGATGTCAGAAGTTCTTTTGACACATTGACCTTCAGCTTCAGCTTTTGAGTGATTGGAGATTTCTCAGAAGCAACACTTTGTTGGCATGCGTTGAAGGATGCATCTCCTTTGGTTCCATCCAAGGGTGCATCTAGACCTGACATTGGATATGGACTTAGAAGAATGGAAAAAGTTCTCTAGTATTCCCTACTGGAGACCTCCAATTCGGGGAGATTCTTCAGTTGATGCACTAGTAAGAGTTTCATCTGGTTGATCCTGTCGCACTGGAAAGAGAGATCCAGCAGAAGAATTTCTACTCTGCCTCACCCTAGCATTTTGGTGATCCTTTTTGTGAACAAGATAGTGTCTCTTGTCATATAGAAGGCTTGGTGGGAGCCCATCATGATTACATTAATGACAAGGAGACCAGACAGGATCCTTGAGATTCCCAATGACTATAAATTTTGGAGTAAGCTCCTTTAGCCTGTCTATTTTGGTGACTGCTGCCCTCCAAAAAAGGAGCCCTTACAAGACAGCCAGGTAGTTCACCCCCTGAAGATTATATTTATATAGTATAGTAGGTAGTGTTCCTAAGCCATCTACTTCTAATCTGACTGTGGGTGAAGCTCCAGTAACTGAGAAATCTGTTTCTTCACAAAGTGTAAAAATAATGCACCTGCTTTGCTAACTAAGAAAATTCCACCTTTAACTACCTCTAATGAACAAAAGAGAGATAGTATTACAACCTCCATACCACGAGGGGCCCGCTGTTGGCGAGAGTTCTACTGATTTTTTTGAAGGGAAATCCATTGTGTTTTTCCCCTACAGTCCCCTCTACCCATCAGGAGCAGATCGAGGAGTGCAGGGATGATTGCAGAGACCACACAGCATGGACAGGTTGCAACAAGCGGTCAAGAATCATCATTTTTAAACCAAAACTTGATTTTCAACATTTCCTCGCTTCAACTTACATCGGCTCAAGTAGAGCTTTTAAATAAGGGTTTATCATTCGTCCCTGCAAGACAAGCAGACCAGGTCGAGTTGCTGAAGGATCTATAAATGTTAGGTAGATCTTTGACTTTAAAATCTACCTTTAATTCAAATAATACAGGTATGACTAATATATATAGGAAACCTAGCACGTCCATGCCTTTACCACATCCAGTGATACAGACTTTTATTAATACATGTGAAGACCAGTTTAGTAGATGCTTTCTTACAGGGACTAAATCAGCTTTCTGTAATATGACTCAAGAAGACTATGTAGCACTAAATGAACTAAAACATTTACATTCTATTGAAATTAGACCTGCAGATAAGGGGGGGGGGGGGGGTGGCATTGTAATTTTAGATAGGGATTTATACACTCAACAAATGAGATTGTTATATGATGCTAATACTTATTAGAATGTCTCTAAGCTGATTGTAAATGGTATAATGGAAAAAGTTTCTTTTTTAATTTTTGATTTACTCATGACTGGTCATTTAGATGAGAAACTTTTTAAGTATTTTAATGTTGAGCAACCCCTTGTTCCAACTATATATGGTCTACTGAAAATCCACAAGAACTTGGTTCTACCACCCATGCGTCCCATAGTTTCGGGTAGAGGGTGGTGAACGGAACCTTGTCGATTTTTTTAGAGAATACTTTGCATCCCCTATTGGAACAATGTGACAGTATTTTGAAGGATAGTAAAACCTTTTTGGAAAGACTTTATGTTAAAATGTGAGACGTTGGTAGGGATAATATTTTTGTTACCTTAGATGTTGAGTCTTTATTTTCTAGAATCCCCAATGACTGAGGAGTGGATAGCATTAGGTCATTCCTAGTTGAGAATAATTGCTTTATAGGAGACATGGTCACACTTTTGCTCTTTACTTGATATTGTGTTGGAAAATAATGTCTGCATTTTTGAATGTGAATTTTTTTCTGCAGAAGGTTGGCATGGCTATGGGCACTGCTTGTGCGAATAGCTACACCAACCTAGCACTTGTACAATGGGAAAAGACTTATTTATTAATACGTGAGAATATTAATTTTGATTGTGTCCATTGGTACGTTCATTTTGTGGATGATATTTTTTTTGTTATGGCAAGGGACTGTGGAACAACTAGAAAGTTTTAGTGAATTTCTACATTAAATGACTAGTTTACTTAGATTCACACATAAATATTCTGCTGAAAATATAGATTTTTTGGATGTTCAATTGAACAGGTCTGACCTAGCTAACCTTACTACTAGCATTTACAGGAAACTTACACGGAAAAATGTTCTTTTACATAAAAGTATGTACCCTAGGCATATCCCTCGTAATGTTTTGAAGGGCCAAGCATATAGATGGTTACGCTTGCACAAAGATGATCAGGCTGCACATAAAGCCCTCGAATTATTGAAACAGGAATTTCTTGAGGGGGGCTATACTGGTCCTGAGATAAATGCATGTATCTCAGAAGCCTGGACACAGAGGGAAGGTAGGTGTAAACCTCATTTTGAGGCTGGTCAGTTCAGTAATGATCCAGTTGTGTCGCCAGTGGCCAACAGATATTTTTAAGGTTTCACTACAGTATTCTAGTGACATCAGCAATTTTTGTGATATCATTAAGGATAATTGGAAACTTTTGAATTGTGTACCAGAACATAGAGAGAAGATTGGTGAGACACCCCATTTCTCTTTTAGGAATAACAAGTCCTTGAAGAAGCATCTTTGTTATAGATCTTCCACTGTTAACAATAAATTAGTCTACTAGGACTGGCACCTTTCCCTGTAGGAATTGTTCAGCTTGCAAATATATTAGTACCCTCCAAACATACACACATCCCAGCATAGGTTTTACCATTAATGTTAGTTTTTATGCGGATTGTAAAACAGCTAACATTGTTTACTTTGCCTCCTGCCAGTTGTGCCATGTTTTTTACATAGGTAAGACTAATAGATCCCTTAAAGAAAGGGTTTTAGAGCGCCAAAGGAACATTAGGAATAAAAAAGAAAGTAATGCTTTGGCATTACATACTTTAGAAAATGGGGTAACACATGTTTTTAAATTTTTTGTACTTCAGGTTTTAGACTTAGATATGAGGGGTCGTACAGAAGCAGCAGATCAGAAATGGATACTGCTTCTTAATGCAGAGAGACCTCCAGGTCTCCATAGTGTTTTTACTTTAAAACCTTTTTTGAAGGCACGCCCTCTGAAACACTAGTATAGTCTTTTTAATTAGAGGCTTGTCTTTTATTGGTTTGATTGTTTTTTTGTAATCTTATTTAATTGCTTTTTTTCTGTATTGAGAATAATGAAGCGGTATGAGAACCATGAAAGCGCTTACTTTGTTTTACCTTGTTCTCTTGTGTATTAAAAATTGGTTTTATTTTAAGCCTTGCAGGCTCGGTACTTTTATTTTATTTTATTTTTATCTACTTGCTTTTATTGTACCGTTCCAAGTCGTGTTGTTGTTTTTTATTATATTTACCCTTATAAACATGTCCGGAAGTACAAAGACTGAATGGTTGAAAAAAACAGACTTGTATATACGGAGTCCGGGATGGTCACTTCTTTAAGTATTCCTGTTTCTCTTAGGAATAGTGATTTTGGAGTTGTTACATATAAGATTGGGGTACAGGGGGACTTGCCCCCTTAAAAACCCTAAACAAGTTTAAAGGAGAAGAGTGATGTTCGAAATTTGCTCTTCCCTTGCAGTTTTGGTCTTTTTTTTTTCTTTTTCTGGTTCCTGGCAGTACGAAATACTGATATTTCAGTAGGGAACCTCCAGAATTTGTGGTTCAGAAAAGTTCAGCAGCTTCATTTGAACACCTGCTGAAGTTTCAGGAATGGATGCCAATCTAGGGTCAAAGGTGCTCTGTAGAATTGGAGAATCAACCATAGAACCCCTGAGGACCTGCCTAGCTATCCCACACTGATGACAGTTTTGGGGGGGTAACATCTCCCTGCACCAGCCTGTATGGTCGACCATCACCCAGGATAAGTGAATCAGGAAGGTAATAAACAGAGGCTGCGCCATTCTGTTTGTATCTCCTCTCAGCAGTAGCTCTTCCTGAAATCCCACCCCTTCAGATGGCTGTGGCTAAATTAGAGTTCGTAAACCTGTTACAGAAAAGATCAATCCAAGAGGTCCCACTAGAACAGAGAGGGGTCTGCATAATGTTTAAGAATCGTTTTGGTTCTTAAGAAAACAAATGACCTCAGGCCAGTCATAGATTTCAACAGCCTAAACTTGTTGATAGTTCATATAGATAAAGTTCCAGGTGGTGTCTATGCAGCCAATCCTTCCATGCCTAGAAACAGAAGACTGGATGCATTCCCCCAGCATGCTTACTTACATATCAAGATAGCCAAGGAGTCCAGGAGGTTCCTCTGGATGCATTCCCCTAGGATGTTTACTTATATATCAAGATAGCCAAGGAGTCCAGGAGGTTCCTGTGCTTCTGGATGTGAGCCAGTCACTTCCGTTTCATGTCCTTCTGTTCGGTTGCAGCACAGCTCCAATGGTGGGCACTAAATGCATGGCTGCCATTGCAGCACATCTCAAGTTGATGGGAACCAAGATTTTTTTTTCTTGCCTGTATGATTCACTCCTAGCTGTCTGTGTAAGAGAGTTGCTGATATACCAAGTGACTACTTTACTGCAATTCTTTCAGTACTTGAGAATGTCCGTGAACACTGCAAAGTCCCAGATGAAACTGTTGCATGCATCAGCATCACAGGGTGCCACCTAGACATGCCGTCCTATTTAGCCAACCTTTCTCAAGACTGGATTGTGTCTGTGCAGTCCAGGGTTTGCAGTTTATTGCCACTTCCTGTAGTGACAGTTGTTATGCCTCAAGGTTTTGGAGGCCATGGCTACAACTACTTTTCTAATTCTCTTTGCAAGATATATGTGTTCTACAGTGGACCCTGAAAATCCAGTGGATTCAGAACCTGGACACTGTATTCCTTCCAGTCAGGAATTTGCAGGTATGTTGCAGACATTTAGACAGGTGGCGTCATCCAGTTGGGCTTTAACAAGGCATTCTGTTTGCCTTTTTCTCATACCTGCCACCACAGATATATCTGCCCTGGGGTAAGGAACATTGTTTGATACAGACAGGAAAAAGGCCAGTCTATTTGCAGATGTTCTAGAGATGATGGCAGTCCTGACAAGGTTGAAGGCTGTACAAGACTTCCTCCCTCAAGGCGTTGTTGTCATCCAGTCAGAAAATGTGGCAGTGGTTTGGGAGACCATACAGCTGTGGGAATATTTTTATTTTATTTTATTTAACATTTGTTAACTGGGAAAGTCCGACTAGGTTCCACAGATCCTGTTTTCAGAGGAGGCCCAGGAAGAAATGCTCCAGAAGCATGTCTTTAGAATGTGGGAGGAAACGGGAGTACCCGGAGGAAACCCACACGAACGCAGGGAGAACATGCAAACTCCGCACAGAAGGCACCCCAGCCAAAAATCGAACTGGAGAACCTCTTTTCATGAGGCGAAAGTGTTAACAGCTGCACCACTGCACCACCTATAGTAGTCTATGTTGACTTGATGCTTTTTAGTAGCAGTAAATAACCTTGCCAGTGTTACCACTCTTGGGGTTAAACTCAGCTGATGCTAATGCCACATAAGTGATCCTTCAGTCAGCCAGTGGCAAATATCTTTCATTATTGGGGTAGGCCTTGATGTGGCCTCTTTGCCTAACTGAACAATGTCAAGTGCAACAGCTTTTTATTCCTGATCTCTTCTTAGGGACAGACTTCCTGGGATTCTCTAGTTCATCAGTGGGCACAGGGTCTCCTTTACACTTTTTCCTATTTTCACTTATCCCTAGTTTCTGAAAAAAAAAACCAAAATGAGCAAGGCAAGAGTCATCCTTGTTAACCGTATTCTGACCCCCAACAAGATTGGCTCCCTTTGCTATGGCCTCATATAATGGAGAAGCCTGTCCACTTAAAGCCCACAAAAGTCTCCTAACTCACCTGTTTGGCAAGTTTTGCCCAGAGCTTCAATCTCTCAGTCTAACACATGATCATTAATTCCCTTGATGTTCAAGTACCCTACTTACTCCCCCACTATGGATCCTCACATTTGGACAGAAACTTTCCACTAGACGAATGAAAGCAAATGAACTAAATTTTCATTGTAGACTGCTGGGGAAGGACTTGATCCCCCTTTAGCCATGATCCCATTATTTTTCTAATTCTTACCTCACATCTTTGATCGAGGGCTGAACTACTCTGTTACTGCTCATTTAGCAACAATTTGCAACTTAGGGGGCAAATTCATCTTCATTTGCATCTCTAAACATCTGAAAGGCCCTATGCAAAGCAAGTGCCTTGCTAAGTCCCCCTGTTTGAGAACCTCAGTTTTCTTGGGCTCTTCAGTTCATGTTAGAGAACCTATCATTGCCCCTGCCCCCCCCCCCCCCCCCAATTTAAAACCTGTGGCCAGATTACATCTAAAAAATGTTAGCTTGGGAGACCTTTTTTTTTAGGAACTGTTCCCAAACAGGAGATTTTTTCTGAAGTTCAGACTTTTTTTTTAAATATCTTTTCTCATATATTTATATATTGTTACTAGGCTAATGACCCAGGGGGCCTTTCTAAGCTTAGCCAAGTTTTCCCAAAAGAGTAATGATGTCCTGTATCCAAATAGGAAATTGAGGGCCAGTTGTTTATAAGCTAACTCTGTCCATAAGAAACATGGGTGCCAGGCCCTGTGTAAAATTCCTGTTCCCCATCCACTGGTCTTGGTTGTGTTTGTACTGGATAACAGAGTAATTCAGCTTCATATGGATGGGAATTCTGTTCCATAGGTCTCATCTTCTATAGTTACATCACCTTTGACATAAAAGGTGGGCTGGTCAGCAAGCAAGCATAAATCAATATGTTACTCTGCTTTTGTTTTGTTTTTTTTCCCCTCAGTACTCAAATCATGGAAAATCTGTTGCACTGTGTAGGTGTTTGGCAACAAGTATATTTCTACTTTTAACCAAAGATCATAGGAAGGGTGATCAACTATGTTTCTGTGATCATTACAGATTAGGCCAGAAAGTGTTCAAGGTTACCATATCCAGGTGTACCTCTCATCCTCTTAGCACAAAAAATCTGGACACAGCCAGAAATAATGGGGGGGTAAAGGCCCATAAAATAGTGACATATTAAGTGTTACTCTTATTGACTTGGAAACGTGCTAAAAATAAAAGGTATTTTATTAACAAACATTTTCTGAAGGATATGAAGTCTAAAACTCAAATGTCTGTCATTGACTTCGGTTATCAGTGATTTGTCAGAACACCACAAATATGAGGCAAAATGTGAGCATTCTGCAGAAATCTGGACAGTTGAGAGGTTCATATCCAGATGTATCTTGGACTAACATATTTGCTGTAATGTGTAGTAATGCTTTAAAAGGCAAAATCAAAAGCCATTCTGCAAGGGTGGTAGCTATCTCCCTCAGTCCTTTTTCAAAAATGCATCAGTTGATGGTATTTGTGTTGTAGTGACTTGGACTTCTCTGTGTAGTTTTGCAAGAAAGTGCACACTAGATATAATCTCAGAGTCCTGGCTGAACTTCAGGTCTGCTATCATTTGGACTATCCTCTTTTGTTACCACCTAATAAGACAAAATGAGGACACTTGTCATGTTTTTGACATGGACAGACTGGATTATGAAAAAGATGAAGGTTATATGTTTCATAATGGCAACGTTTTATGATCCATACCCGTCCAGTTCAGTATATCCTGCCACTTTCTCCTATCCTATTGTAAATTGCCATAAGCAGAGAGTGTTGGAGGAATGGCTAAGTAGGACAGACATGTAATACAGAAAATGTGGTGTCAGGGTACAAACTTGATCTGGAGAGACAGAGTGGAGTGGCACATTATGGGAGAAATGAGAGGAGCTTGAGCCTTGGAAAGTCTTTTATAATCTAGCTGCCTAACTAGTCCTTTAGTTGAAATAGATGTACTTGGATCACGAAGATCTATTGTTATGGTAGAATATGTACATGGATCTGCAGCATGCTCGTTTGCTCGTGCACACACACAACATACATGTATATTGTAATACACATTTTCCATGACATGTTCACACCTTTAAACAGTTTCTGCTAATATGAATGTCATTCATTTTTAGGAGTTTCCAAAATAAAACGTAGAGTTTAAACAATGTAAACTGTCAAAGATAGCGCTCTTGTGTGGTATTTTAATTTTTCCAAGTTTAACTCTCCCATGTTAAAACCGTGTTTTTCATTGTGTTTGCCTATCCTGCTGTTCATTTTACTTTTCATACTTTTAAAGTAGCATTGCTTTCTCATTGTATTGGAATGTTGTTTTGTGACCCTTGTTTCCCTAGTACGACAGGGTTGGGGAACTCCAGCTGTTAGGTGGTAATATTTTCCAGTAAACAGAGTTACGAAAACAGAAGAGCATTGCAGTATGACTAGAAGGGCTATTAAACGAGCACATTTTTGAGCATTTACATATTTTTAAAACTGTTATCATTGCTGAATGCCATGTTTTTGAAAACCAATGAAAAGAAATGAATCTGATAAATATGATCATTTTTATTGTAGTGTTCAGTGATTGTGTTATAGTACATTTGGAATAAGTACAGTTATGAGATGATAAAAAAGTTTGTGCAGATTTCATGTGAAATGCTCCTTTCTGGTTACTGCTTTACAGTTTCATGTACTCTACTGGTCAGATTGCAAATACACACACACACACACACACACACACACACACACACACACACACACACACACACACACACACACACAGCCTTCTGCTTTTACATCTGATTCTAAACTCTGTCTGTTGATTCTGCTGCTTTGGTGGTAGCTGCATTGCTAAGACTGTAGATGGCATCCAGTCTTTGGACTGAATTCTGAAACACATACACACACACGAATATCCACTGTCTTTTCAATAAGAATGCATGCTAGATTCTATTTATTTCAGGATTTTTCCCTTGCGAGATGTCCTTAGAGATGTCATCAGGAGGGCTTCTAAGAAAATACAACAGCCCTTGCGTCAAAGAAGGCTACCCATGTATTCCAGCTCCCCCCGCCCCATGTAGAGTAGTAAGAGGAGACCCCAAAGAAAACCACTATTATATCTGCAGTAGCCCTGAAAGAAGCTCTCCTATACCACAGAGCCTCACCTTACCTCCTGTTTTTAGAGAGTCAAGAGCTGTGCACAGATGTTGGAAGCCTGGCTTTGCTTCTGCTACTTTACCTCTGTGGGAGCTTAGCTGTACCATGAACATGGTATATTTCAGCTTGACATCTACAGTGATATGCATCAAACACTGGAAGAATTGCCATATGGGCCTCTAAAGAAAAAGTTGATGGCTTAGGCCTTGGGCTCCTTACATCTGAGCACCCGTATGTATAAAACAGCAGAAGGAGCTGTCAAAGCTGCAACATCTAACACTGCAGTTATTCCCGACTCAGTGTTAAGGATTTTGCCGGGAACATTATGTCAACTTTTTGATCTCCCCCTCTCTGGTCCTCACGTTCTCAAAAAGGAAGCCCACCACCACCTTGAAATATAAAAATATGTTGCAACAGGGCAAAACCATGAGCGCTGTTGGTGTCAGGTTCCACCATCCACAGCATCCTTTGTCTTGAATACAGAGGAGCCAGTAGCAGATGTCACTAGCATGGCATAGAGTATGAATCACATCAGGAGGTTAGTATGAACTAGCAGAATAACTAGGCTGACATCCAGAAAGGTTTTTCGTCCCAAAGACAAAGGCCCTGGCATTCAGGAGGCCATAATCAGCCCACAAGTGAAAGCAGCAGCCCTAAAGCCTTGCCTGACTGTCCCATTCTGAGAATAGTTGTAGATTCTCTCCTCTTTCTCTCTTTTTTTCTCTCTCTCTGTCTCCTTTCCTGCTTAGAGACTGTCCCATTCTGAGAATAGTTGTAGATTGTCTCTCCTCTTTCTCTCTTTTTCTCTCTCTCTCTCTCCTTTCCTGCTTAGAGACATATTAACTGTAAGTTGGTGAAAAGTATAATATCCATAGGGTGCACAGTTCCCTTTCTTTCCTAATCCATGGCCATCTTTACCTTTACAACACTTCCCGCCTCTTCAGAAGTCATGTGACAGTTGTTAAACCTTTTACAAAAAAGAGCTTTTCGTGGATGCCACATGATCACAAAGGCTTAGGATATTATTTATGATACTCTGTTGTGCCAAAGAAAACAAAAGCCCTTAGATCAACACTCTTGGTGACTTAATTTTTTTTATTACCTCCACCCCCAAAAAAAGCATGCCCATGATGCAGTTTACCTTTTGTGCTCTTCTGACATCCAAGATGCTTTGTTCAACTTTAAAAAAAAAAAAAAATGCCAAGGAGTTCACGAGGTACTTGCAGTTCTGAGTTAGAGACAGTCATTGCCAGCTCTGAACTCTAATTTTGCATTGTTGCAGCTCACCAGAGACTGCATTGAGACAAAATATTACCTATATGACGGGCACTTTACTGCTTCATCTGTAAAAGCTGTAGTCTGCCACTTGGAGTCTGTGTTTAGTCTGCTCCATTCAGTTTGTAAAACTGTGTCTTGTCAAGTGCGTTAGGAAGTAAAACATTACTCTTTACTGGTTGCATCCTAAACACCCTTCAGAATTGGACGTGGCTTCCCCAAGTCAGGTTATTGGTCCTACAAAATGCAATAACCTGGATTCGCACATCTCTATCTGTTTGTCTCAAGACCTTTGGTCTTATGAGCTACAGCAGTGGGCCATTCTCTCAAGTGGCTTCCACATGGCCAGACACACTTCAGGGAAGGCAAAATCTCCAGCAGACAAACTCAACCAATTACAAAGAAACTGTTCTGTTTCTAAGTCGTACCGCAGTACTGCCTTCTTGCATCTCCAAAAAAACACCAAATGCAAGAAATATTTTCTCTAGTTCTCCTCTTGAGAGGAAGGGGGGAGTCAGCCCAAGGGCACCCTTGTTCACAAATGGTCTACTGGCTTCCTCTGTTCCTCTCCACCACCCTTTTCTTCCTCTGATGATGCAGTTTATTCATAGTGCCACATTTCTCAAGGCCAGGGTTATCCTAATAAACCTTTGCAGACATTGGCAAATGTGGTACCCATACTTCAACCTTACCTTCTAGAGAAGCCATTACGTCTTTGTCCCAGCATGTCTCCATTGCCTCTTTCTTTTGCCTGGCAGATGTCATCCAGACTTTCACTGCTGAAACTGGCAATGTGACTTCCTCATTTCTAGTAATTACTAGTAATCTGGACTTTTCAAATAGGGGAGTAGAATTCATTTCTTCATTTCAGAGACCTTCAGTGTCGAAAATGCACAGGGATAAATGGTTCAGTTTTTCCATTTTGGCATCCTATACAAGTCTGTCCCATTTCAGCTCCTATGCCTTCTCTTATGGGGCTAACGTTTTGAAAAGTTTGATTCTTTCATTAGTTATTCTTCCCAAAAAGTTAATTTGGTTGCCACTTCTAACTTTCATTGTGGATTGAATTATATCTCTGTTGCTTTCATTAAAGTCTGCAGTGCCATGTTACATGGAAATGTTTCTCTTCAGGCCTTCCGTTTGAGATCCAGTTTCCTTTGCAATACATATTTCATATTGGAAAAGCTTGCACAGCTTACATTTGAATCTAGTTCCCCAGTGGCCGTGCAAGTACCTGCCCAGGAAGACTCTGTGTGTATTGCTCATTATTTTCACAGGAGAACTTCTGAGTTGAAGGCTGTATCTGTTTTGTTACACTTCAGTAATGCATCCGGTAAGTTAGGTGCCTCGATGGTTCTTGACCTAGACTTTTCTTATTTATCTGAACCATGTTTTTAATAAAAAGCTTTTAACTTTTTGTTCAAATCACGGCTCAAATAAATTGTGTTTTCATCAGTGATGTCACCTTAGGGATCTTTCACTGATTGTAATGGACTTGTTTTTGCCCATGTGCAGAATGTGTCCATTAAAATTTATTGACACAGTTCATGTCTTCCCTGAGTTGATATCACTAAGGTTAAAGATCATCTTTAATTTTCAGTGGCATGAGCACAGGGAAAACACTTATAACAAACTTTCCTTTCAGTGAATCAGAGGGTGGTGCAAAAAGGTAAGTCATCGAGTGATCGTACACTTTTTAAAGCCCTATATTTAATATCCCACATAGATACAGTGATGCGCAGAAGCAAGCTCTCCCTGATACCTGGAGGAGCTGTAGTCAGATTTGAACCAAGCTATAATCCTGTCTGTTTTTTCTTTCTTTACTCAAACAGTGGAAAGTACTTACATCACTTCATGGATGCCCACAGGCAGCACATCGTTCCTCAAAGATGACCAGTTCTGTGTTTTTTCTTTTACTAAGACCAAGTTATGTCAAAAAGTTTCTAAGCTTTGCCCTTCCCAGGAGCTTTATTCAGTTGTATAGCATTTTGTCACACTAAGTATGGTAATACCTGCTGTTTTGTCACACTTTTTATAATGAGCCCCTATCTGGGGCTCATTCTGTCAGATCTGTGGCTATGTCTGCTGTGCTTTGTCCATGAAGCTTATTTAAATGATATCTTTGCAGTTGCAATACAGGCTTCTCTTAATACCTTTTCAAGGTGCAAGCTGGATGTGTTCTCCATGTCCAGGGCTTCTTTTATGTCATCTGTTTTCTGTCATATGTTCCCAAAAGAATACCCCAGAAAATTAGCTAGACACTTTATTATGCTGGTTACAGTGGATGGATCTCTTCTTACCAGAAAGAAACGTTATGCACTAAAGGAGAGGGTCCATGCTCTGTAGCGTACTGTCTATCTGTCCTAGTATGGAGATTTTTTCCATGCCCCCCTCCATTTCTCTTTTTTTTTTTTTTCATTATTAATATAACAGAAGATCTGGAGGGATAGGTTTATGTAATTCATGAAGGAAAGGGAAAGGGATCTAAGCAACCTGGGAGAGTTTTATCTACCAAGATGGTCCTAATGCTTGTGACACAAGTCCTGCAAGCTTAGTAGCCTCGAGGGCATTAAACTACTTATCACATTTCACAAGGCTACAAAGGGATCTGGTGAAGGAACTTTCTAGCTCATCCCTGGGTCCATGTCTGCTGAGCAACAGAAGACCTTTTCCTCCAGATTGGCCACCCTTCAATCACTGGCTAATGTGTCCATGAGGCTGATATCCCACGCTGCAGAGGGTATCTCAAGGGCATCTGGTTCCGGCATTGCCATAAGGCACCATGCCTGGATGAGGCTGTGTGATTTTGCAGAACCGTTCAAACAATCCTTTATCAACAACCCCTTTGATGGCTCCACCTTCTTGGGCCTGCAGTTCATGACACACACTCCCACAGCAAAAAGGATGGAAAGACCCTGTCTGCCTTTGGGGTCTGTTTTTCTACCCCACAATGGTCCTTTTCCAGGAATCAAAGTGGAAGTAAAAAGACACAGTTTCGTAAGTCACATGGTCCTTTTCAGGACATGCAGGGAGATTTATCCCCAGAGGCAGAGGGGGGAGCAACCAGAATGGAAGATGTGGCTCATGCAGCTGAGGGGGTCTGCAAAACCAAGGATCTGAAGTAGTTAACTTCATTTTCTCAGCAACCTGGATTGGATTGTGCTGTGTAGACCTGAAGGACACATACCTCCAGGCAATGTCTGCATTTCAGGCTGAGAGCCGGTCAATACCAATTCAGACCACTCCCGTTTGGCCTCGCCATAGCCCATGGGTGTTCACCAAATGTTTGGCAGTGCACCTCCGGTTCCAAGGTTTCCAGATTTTTCCATATTTGGATGACTGGCTTCTGACTGCATCAACCAAGCATCTACTGAGCCAGGCCAGGGACTCTCTTATACATTTGGCTCCACTCCTAGGAATCAGTCAGTATTCAGAAATCTTAGCTGCAACCAGTTCAGGTTACAGATTTCATTGGAGCATGTCTGGACACAAGGGTATCTCAGGCCTTTCTAACTACAGAGAATATTGCAAATTCAAGACTTCAGGTCAGGCAGATTCTGTCTGTCCCAACCTCTTGAGTTTCCCCATCAAACTGTCCTGAGTATGCAAGAATTTTCTGCTTTGGTGGCTTCACTCCGCAGACGTTTTTAAGGACGGCCATTCATCCTCCCTCTATCAAATGTCAGTGACCACGGACACCTCCTCCCTCCCTGAAATGTCACAATGACCAAAGATACCTCCCAGATAGGGTGGGGGTGCATTGTCTGCATCTGACAGTTCAAGGCACATGGACTGCCTAGGAGACCATCTTGCATATCAACGTACTGGAGATGAGGTTGGTTCATCTAACCTTGCCAGATTTTCACAGCTTTCTACTTCCAGGGACTGTTGGAATACAAACAGACAATATGTCGGTGGTTTGGTATGTCAACAAACAGGGGTTACTAGGTCCTACCCCTTATGTTTGGAAGCAATGAGGGTGTGGCAGTGGGTGATCTCTGCCGGCCGCTTTCTGATATCAGTGCACATTCCAGGAGAGTCCAACATATTAGCGGACCGATTCAGCCGAGTGTTACTGATGCCTTATGAGTGGTCTTTCAATCAATCCATGGCAGATTTGATGTTTCCGAAATGGGGTCAACCTTGCTGCAATCTGTTAGTGTCTCCTCTCAACAAAAAATGCAGCAGGTATTTTTGCCTTGATCTCTCCTCAGGGACAGATGCCCAGAGATGCTCTAGTCCATGCTTGGCCTCCTGGTCTTCTCTATACCTTCCCTCTTCTGCCATTAATTTCCAAGTTTTTACAGAAGGCTCTTATGTTGAAGAGCAAGATAATTCTCATTGCCCCCTTCTGGTCCCGACAAACATGGTTTGTTATTCTTTGGTCGATATGCCCGCCATTCTGGTTGGAGCCGAATCCGAACCTTCTTTCTCACCCATCAGGGCATCTGCACCCAGACCTTCAGGATTTGAAGCTAACCACATGGTTTCTGTAATACAAGTGATGGCAAGATGTCCCAGTCTTTCTTCCCCTGTCCAAAGAATTCTGATCTCATCCCTTAGGTCTTCAACCCGGAGGATTTATAAAAGTAAATGGAAAAGGTTTTCCATTTGGGTGCAGCAGAAACAGGTAGACCCTTTTATGGCTCCTATTGCGGTTGTTTTGGATTTTTTGGCATCCCTCTTCCACGATGGTGCTTGCTTCTCCACCATTAAGGTCCAGCTCGCAGGGATTCCAACTTTCATTTAGGCCTAGATTTTTACCCCTGGCATCATATAAACTTTGTGAAGCCTTCCTTAGAGGCACCTTTTTGCTTCACCCACCGATCAAAGACCCTACCCCACCATGGGAATCTGACTATGGTTCTGCAAGTGTTGGTTTATCGTCCCTTTGATCCAGCAGCTGCAGTTTACTTTCTGTATTGGAAGACCCTTTTTCTAGTGGCTATCTTATCTGCGAAAAGAGTGTCCGAACTTCAAGTTATTTCTTCTAAATTGTCCGTACTTAATTTTTCACAAAGACAGAGTAACCTTACGTACAAACCCATCCTTTTTGCCTAAGATAACTAAGGAGGGGAACATTAATCAGTCTGTCCATCTTCCTGTCTATTTCCCTAATTATCAGAACAAAGGAGAGTACACCCTTTATTTACTGGATGTACATAAGCAGTTAAATTTCTACTTGGTCAGAACCAAATCCTTCACGAAATATGAGCAGTAGTTCATATCCTTCACTGAGTGAAAGGAAAATCCTTTATGAAGATTACTCTGTCTAGATGGTTGAGAGACTGTATTTCCTTTTTCTGTTCAGCCAGAAACATATCCTTGCCAGGTCCTATTAAAGCTCATTCTACAAGGTCCATGGCCTTTTGGTCCAGGTTTTTGATTGAAGACATTTCTGCTGCAGCTACTTGGTCAAATCCTCATACATTTGTTTTGCATTATAACTTGGATACTATATCCAGAAGCAGGAGTGCCTTTGGCTCTGTCATACTTGAATATCCTTCCATGAGAGCCACCCGGGGATTTTTGGTAGCTGGGGACTCTGTCCCACAAGTTAATGAAAATGAAGATGACAACATCAGTTAAAGACGTAACTTTCCATCTGTGTTGTCCATCTTCATTTTTCATAAACCATATCTCCCTCCCTCTTCACCCTTACAGTCTTTGGGAGATCTGGTGGAACTCTCAGAGGAACCTCTGTTCCTTCGGGTTGAGCTCCTGATTTCTTTTCTCATAGTTTTGTATGATTGTCTTTATATAGCATAGAAATTTTTGGTGCTTATGCTATGGGCAAACTCGATCTGAGGTAGTGTGGGGGAATGAGGTGTTATGGGTAGAAGGAAGGAGCTCAACTCTGGAATCTCAAGCTTGGAGAGTGGCCGGTTGGTTCCGAGGGTTGGAACCAAGATCCACAGGTCAATGAAAAATGAAGATGGACAACATAGGTGGAACATTATGGTAAGAACATAACTTTTTTTTCTGTTTCCACTATTTTTTGCATAGGACTTTTTTTTTATTTGTTTGTTTTTTTTTTTTTTTTTTTAACTATTGAGGCTAACTTTGTAGTAAAAATGTACTGCTTTTGAAACTTTTGATTGCTTATATAAAGTTTTAAGGATTGGAAAGTGTTTTAAATGGCAGGTGAAGTTTGTTAAGTGATTGTGAACACATTTTGTGACCACTTTCCTGCTGTTTTTTTTCTCCATTTTAGAGAAGGGTATTATCATTCTGACAAGGATTTTGTGTACTGCTTGAGTTTTCACTTTTGAGAGGAGACTGTGGGGAATTGCAAGTGTGTGTGCTGCCTATGAACTGTTGTCTAACAGCAATGCTTACCAGCAATTAGCTTCTTTCTCTGCTACAGCTTGGATACATACTTTGATCCTGTTGGCTCCTTGCCATCTGTACCTAAAAAGAAAATGCAACACATTAAGAAGTCCTTGCTGTCACTGCAGGCACAGGCAGTCCCTCAGCTGTTAGGAGTGACTCTGTAGTGACAGGCCAATGTTTCTCAGACCACTGTCAGTACTCCGATTCTTCTGGTTTAGCCTCTTCAGCCACGATGGACCATGTTTTCAACCATGTCCTATGTGGTTGTTCCAGTGTTATATCTGGCCATGTGAGAACCATCTTCTTTGGGCCGTAGAGAAAACTTTAGGAGGTTTTTCTTGGGTAGCTGGAAAAGAGATCTCTTGCCAAGGCTGAAATGCCATCCCCTACTAGGTCTTCTTCCTGGAAGCTCCCTGAAAAGAAAAAAAGAAAGAAGTTAGACATTGTTTATCTGAGGAAGTAGTGTCTGTATGTAAAGATGACATCTTTATCATAGCCTGGAAATTATTGCAGGCTGTTAATCTTGGAACACAGAAGTCTGGAACTCAGAAATCCTTGCCAGAGGGCAATCTCAATAAAGAAGCTCCTGAGTAAAGTTTGTCAGAGGATTCTGACATTGTCAGGGACATTGCTTCTACTCCTGGAGATTCCCAAATCCAACACTCGGATTCTGAGGAAAGTTGGTCCTTTTCTGCTCTCTTGGAGGAGTTTTCCTTTTCAGTAGCTAATACCAGGATGAATGAGGTATTTTGTTGGAAGAGGTGGATGTTCTCCTGAACTTAGGAGATACTGTATGATGCAAGTGGTTCTATATCATTCTACTCCATTCCTCCCATGTTGCCAGCCTTGGAAGATGTGTTAAATGGGGTGGTAATCCTTTCAACCTTCAGTCCACAAAAAGCTAATGCTAACTAATTCTTGTCTTTTCATCTTAGATCTGATTCTGCTGCCATTTTGATCTCTTCACCAGCATAAAACGGACTTCTAGTCAATATTAACCCTTCTGTAGATAAAGACGGTAGGGTATTGGACAGATTTGTTAAGAGAGTTTGGTCTACAACCAAGCAGATATGTGGAAGTTTATTATTTGTTGTCTATAGATTTTGAGGGAATACACTGCTACATTTCTTTCACAAGGTAGGTCCTATCTAAATTCTCTTATTTTTAATGTCTCAAGTATGTAAATGTGCTTTGAAGAGTGTGTATGATATTGCAGATACTATGCAAAGGGTCACCACAACTGTTTTGAGTAGGAGTGCCTGGGTGCATAACCGAATGTTTGCTAATGAAGTGAAGGCTGAGATTTTAAAATCTACTTTAGATAAGAAGGTTTTCTTTGGCCCTTCTGTTACTCAGATCCTCAAGCAATTTGATGAAAGAGGGAAATTAAGTTCAGAGTGTTTCTAAGATTTTTCAGGTCCCCCATTACAAATGTCTACAGTCCTCTGCTCCCAACAAATAAGAAATGGCAAAAGGGGAGCAACAACAAAAAGCAGAGATCCTTTCAGAAAAATGGACAGTCTAATACTTTAGAATGACTATATCAGCAGTCTCCCCCTCTCCCCGCCCCTGTGTTTCTCTATTCAGTCCTACAAACTGGCTCTCAGTATTCCCTTTTGGCAACAGATTGTTTCAGACTCTTGGGTGATAAAAGTTGTTCAAGAAGGTTACAGGTGGCACTGGATAAACATACTTCCTGTAGGGGAATTTTTCCCCACCCTCCAAACCAGAGTTTTTTCCTAAAGTTCTTCAAGGAATCTTAGAACCAGTGCCTTTAGATCAAAGGGGAACTGCTTGTACTTCATAATGTTTCTGATTCCAAAGGAAGAGCTTTCATGGAGGCTAGTTCTAAATCTTTCTTTTCTCAAACTGCTTGTGAAAGTGCCAAAATTGCCATTCGTCTTCTGCGTTTTTTGGTAACATTGGATCTAAAGGATATTTATCACATTACATTAGCCACAGGCTTTAGGAAATGTTTCAGATTCTCTGTGTCTTGGTCACATTCTCTGATTTACCCTTTGGATAATCTACAGCTCCAAGGGTGTTTTCAAAGTGTCTAGCTCCAGTGCAAGCTCACTGCAGACCAAAAGGCATTCACAAATGTCCTTATTTAGACAACTTGCTTATTTTCGCTGAGTTGTTATCCAAATGTCAGGAGTCTTTAAAATGAGTGTTTTCTCCCCTTACCAGTCTGGGGTTCTAGGGAAATGTTGAAAATCCTCTTTGACTCCATCACATGGGATTGTGTTCCTGTGTGCCTTCTAGATATTTCTTAACAAAAGGCTTTTATTACCTGGGAAAGAGTGAATTTTCATTTGGAAACTTTCCTGAGCTTCTCCAGTCAGTCTCAGAGTTTGGCAAAATAGTATCTAAGGATCTTTGGGTTCATGACTCCTCTTGCCTGGTTATACATGAGAAAATTCAATGGCTTTAAAAAAAAAAAAATCATGGACCCAACATTCTCATCTTCTGGAATTTCAGATTCCAATTTTGGGCTTTGTCAAAAATGAACTGCACTTCTGGGGGGCAGCAAATGTCTCAAAATCCAGGTCTCCTTTCTTCTTCTGTTCCAAGTTAGTCTGTAACTACAGGCACCTCAGATTTTGCTTTGAGAGCAGTTTCTCTTGTGGTAAAGGAACATGGCTTGTGTAACTCTTCAGACAGAAAAAAGCATATAAATGTCAGAGATGTTAGCTGTGATCCTTACCATAAAATCTCTTCAGCATCTGTAGTCCCCAGAGTGATTACAGATGACAAGACAGTGCTGTGGTACATGGACAGGAGGACACCATGTCTTATCCTCTGTGCAGCCTGGCTGTGGTGGCTTGGGATGTAGCCCTTCATCATGGTTGAACCCTCCGAGTTTCTTGCATTCCTTTTGTGGCAGACAAGCTGAGCAGTACCAGGATAGATCCTCACTAATGGAAGATGAAGAAAGAGGTCTTTCTGGAACTGATCCAGTTGCAGGGAACACTTCAAATAGATAGGTTTACCTCCTTTTAAAACAGACAACTAAACAAAGTCTGTACCAGGACTCCATGCAGACAGGTCTGGAAAACAAATGCATTCTCTTTCCCATTGTCAGGGATGCTCCTTTACACATTTCTACCCTTTTCATTGAGTTCCTGGGTAATTTTGAAGCCTCAGAAGGACTCTTTAAAGTATTATTGTGGTAATTCCCTTTTTGCCCAGACAATATTGGTTCTGCCTTCTTATAAAATTATCCAAGGGCAATTATGACACGCTTTCTCAAAAACGGGATCTACTCACACAAGATAAGGGAAGTTTGATATACCCTAATCTCAAACTACTTCAGCTAACTGCCTGGATGATTCAATGTGGATACCTTTTAGGTATTTTTATCATGAGGCTGTGCTATAGGTACTAAAGGAAGCAAGAAAGCCTGCTACTAGGAGGTCTTGTATTAGCAAGTGGAAATAATTTTGTAGTTGGTGCCTAGCCAGTAACCAGGGCCCTGTCAGGGGTTTTGTACTACTGGTTCTTAAATATTTGTGTGCGTTACTAACCTGTGGTTTTCTTATTCCTCTGACAAGGTTCATCAAGTAGTCATTTCAGCATGTATGCTCATGGATCTTCCTCTTTCCTCTCTGTTTTCAGTGAAACAGTTTCCGAAGAGATTTGATGTATGAAGCCACCTAGAAAATGGGTGTCTCCTTCTTGAGATCCTAATTTTTGCTGCAAAAGTTAACTATGTCTCCCTTTGAACTGGCTTGTCAGGTTGATTTAAGGTTCACATGGAAAGCAATACTTAATTGCTCTGACCTGTGCTGAAAGAATATCTTGAGTTGCAAGTTCTCATGGTGGGTGAACCCTGTCTGGTCTTCCATAGCGATAGCATTACATTAAGAACAATTCTTCATTTATGCCCAAAGTTGTTTCAGAGTTTACTTTGAATCAAGCCATCAATCTCCCAATGTTCTTTTCATGAGCTCAGAATGCATAATGGATTGTACATACTGTGAATGTGCATAGCCAGCTCAGGTGCTATCTTGACAGAACTAAGTCCTTTAGAAAGGCAGATCGGCTTATTATTTCTTATGATGGGACAAAGAAAGGACAGCCTGTGTCAAAGAAGAGTATTTTGAGATGGTTGTCTTCAAATGTTGTTTTTGCTATTCCCATCAAGGCACATCTGTTCCAGGCAGTACCAGGGCACATTCAAGTAGAGCCTTGGCTTCTACGATGGCATACTGGAAAGGGCTGGACTCTAGAAGCATTATAGAGAGAGCAACACAATCCTTTGTACATACTTTACAAAGCATCACAAACTGGATTCCATTTCGATGTCCAGGTCTAGCTTTGCTAGGACCATTCTCCAGGTGCTTTTGGATCCATATCCTTTATTCTCCCGGGTTGGATAGGCTGTGGTAATTACCCCTATATAACCAAAGGCTGTTGCAGAAGTAAGAATGATGGACATGGTACAGTTCTGCAAGTTGCACTTGCCCATAAAAATACATATTTACATACCTTACTGCTACAGTAGCATCCCCCTACATCATTCTACCTTTTTATATAGCTAGTTGTTGGGATATAAAGGTATTTTTTTCTTTTAGTGGTTCAGGATAAGAAAGCTGTTCTCCCTGTGTGGGTAAGAAACTCCTGAAATTGTCTGCACTTTTGACTGCTGATTTCCCTCCAAGGGGCTAGCCAAGCAGCAGCCAGAGTATCAGTGTGGGAGGGAGCCAGGCAGGGTGCAACCCATACAGCCAAAGGCTGCTGCAGCAGTGAGGAATTTGAGCATCTGCTGTTATAAGTTCAACTTACGCAGCTGTGCTTTCACTACGTTGTATTTTGCTAACTGAGTGACCTAGAACCTTTTGCAAAATAGGAAAACATGACAGATGCATGCATTAGAAGGCATTACCAAAATGATGTACATACTGTGTTGCAGCACCCAGCAGTAGGTTCACAATTACTAGGGATGCAGTCCAGCAAACCATTTCCCAATTGCTCCAAAGGACTTTCTGGTTAAGTGACTTGCTATTGGTCGCTCAGTAGGCAAATGAAAGCGGAGGGAATCAAACCCTGTGCCACAGGAAATTACCTCGCTCAGTATCCCCCAGTAGGTAGCAAAATAAAATAGAATAGCTACAGTTCCTCACAAGCAGCCTTGCAATTCATAGAGCCACACATGCAGATGGAGAGCATCCAGAGTATACCCACATTTGCCCCACAGAATGTACTCCTGACACCAGAAAAGAATAAACCATTTGAGATGGACCCTGGCACAGCTGTACCTGCACTGGAAAAAGCCTTAACAGCCATTCCAGACACAGATTTTAGTATGGAAGAGAACCTGAAAAGTTTTAATTAGCAACTAATGGAATACGCAGTAAGGCAGCAGAAATCCCCCTTTCCGTGGATTAAAGACCACTTTAGAGACCTTAGAATTCAGCTTATATCCCTCTGTATCTAACTTGCCCCTTTGTGGCAGGAGTCATTTCTTGTGCCCCATTCATGGAGGCTGTTAAAAATGTCAGTCCTGGGCAGGGTAAATGCTCTAAAGATGTTATTTACCCTTGAGGTGATGCATGTTCTTAAGCATGCCCTGTACTCCCATCCAGTAAAATGGTTAGTGCAGCTCCAGGGGTATGCAGCTTCAGTGACCATTTATAAAATCCTCACAGTCCCCAAGGAAAACCCATAATTTTGGGCAGATCTGGCAACTTTCTTATCTGGAACCATCTTCCACCTCCAACTTAGCTGGAGTAAAAACAAAATTTCTTGTGCACCTACACTCCTGCTTCCTCTGCAGACTTCATGAACCTCTTTGCGGGCACCCAGAATTGCAGATTGGGGGTTCTAAAGTGTGATGCGATAGGTTGATAATGGTAGGGTTTCATTTTGCTAGATATGCCAAATATGATTGAAGCTCAGCTGTGTCTAGCTTCATTCCAGGCATTGAAGTATAATTTTGAACTTGATTTCTATGGTATCTTGAGATTTTTCCAGCTGCGCCATACAGTACTGTCCTCACCCTCCTTCAACGGTACTACTTTGGCCAGTCTTTTATACCTGCTGCATATGGCTCAGTGGACTCTCAGAAATGTGCCGTTTGGCTTGTTGAAAGAAGTTTGGCTGTTTATAAAGTATAGTGAGAGAGATACAGATAGGAATGCAAGCTCTGCTTTTAGGCACAAAGCTTGTTGCTTGGAATGGGAGGCTAGTCAGGAATCCTGAGGTTTGAGCCACTTGCAGCTGACCTATGAAAAGATGCCAGGTTCAACTCCCAGACTCTTGAGCATCACTTTAAGTGTACATATAGGGGATACTGAACACCTCCTTAGAGTACCGAAATTGGCCATAGAAGGAAGGTGCAATATAAGGGATGTGCTGAGCCTCCTTTCACAGTATAGCTTTTGGCCTCAGGCTTTGTCACTAGTTGTATTTTATTTGTCCTTTATTGGATAAGTTCTGTGATAACCCTGTTGTACAGAATATATGCAGAGAGGAGCGGTGACTAGTACATAGATCACTGGGCATCTGTCTGGCTTTGTCATCAGAGATTTGGTAGCAAACAAAACATATTTTAACTCTTGTTACCTTAGGTTTATTTCAGTTGCTATTATACACTTCTACATTACATGTAACTAGGAAGTGCCCAGAGTCTTAAATGTGGTATAGTACTGTAAATATCTAATAATAATTATTGTACTCTGCTAATCGCAGAGCAGCTAAGGATCCCCCCTGACTAAAAGGGCCAGCTGAATCCCACGGACTAGAGCTTTCTAGGCGATAATTGCCTGGCATGTTATTGAGTACAAGTATATAGCTGTATGCATAACATATGGTTGACACCTTTTAGATGTTTGAATTTCCTTTCCTTAGGACTTATTGGGCACTAGAATGGGTCCTATGAGTAGTACTGAAATGTCTACCTGTAATAGTAACTTTACATAAATGTCTGTATAATGCTGTTATCTTACATCCATCTTTGTGCATATTTATCCTACTGTTATAAAGCAATTGTTGATTGCTGTTGTACTGTTGTCTTGTTCAGTATTATGCTTTCTGGAGTTTAATGTTACATTCTTCATGTTTTATGGTTTGCATTAAAAAATGCAGGGTACTTTAAACCACATCTTGCTTCTTGAGCTGAGCTTTTTGAATTTCTACTTTGGCTGTAAGGTTAACAAGGCCTATGAACACTTGGCTCTAGCAAGAATGTTGCTATAGCTACTTGTTTGGGTGATTTGTTTTCTTAGACAAAATTAGAGAAATATAAAGATTGTAATCTTTTTTTTAAATTCTGCATATGACTGTGACCTAATAGAATGTGGTGAGGCTTTGATAATTACAATGATTACTCATAGTAAACTGTGAAAATTAAATCAAGTTATTGTTGTCCAAAGAGGATGGAATTGCAGTCATGATTGGGGCCAATAGTATGGTAACCTACTGCACAGCAGATTATTTATAACGTGCATTTTATTTAATGTCACATATGGTTTTCGATAAAAAAAAAACAGATGACTGCTGCTTCAACAATCCTCAGAACGAAAAGAACATGTGAGCACTTGCCGTTTTGGCCTTTTTTTGGCCAGACATTTCATGGATTGCCTTCAAACTGACAGAACTAAATGGCAGCAGTGTTTTATGTATTACAATTACAGGGCTTATAAACTGGCAAATTCCTTTAAACATTGATCCAAAAGATAGTATCCCTGGCAATACAGACAGCTATTCCGTGGCCCTACCATGCATCACTTTGCACTGAACTACATCTGCATTTAGTGTGATTACAGAATGGGGAAAACCTTTGGAGGCCCAACTTCTGAACACTGTGTTTGCATTCTGAGAGCTGTGCTAAAAAAAAGTATTTTGCTTTTACTCAGATTCTTTCAGCATAGAAACTGTGCATTTGTATTGTTCAGTTGTTGAGTACTAGATATGGCCATTGAGACTGTTTGAGTGAAAAAAGTGCAACTTTAATGAAAGTGATTTCTAGGGTTTAAAGGAATATTGGAATAAAAATATTTATCTGAGTGAGCATCGGAAAGGTATGGTGTATTTGACACTAAGCAGTCCCTTTTGGTAAGTTGTTGCCTGAAAATGTTTTCATGATATCTTAACACTTTTTTGCTATATTTTTAGCATTTCTTTTGAAAATTAATAATTTGTTTGTTACATCTTGGCTGTAAGATGCATGCTACCGTCCTATTGGTTTTTGCAAAGGCGATCTAGTGTGGCATCTGTGCTGACTATGGGAATTTTGGCCAAGACACATACACACACAGACACACACACACACACAGACACACGTTTACAAGAACCATGACTTTTTTATATCATCCTAATGTATATGGTAAGTTCAGGCAGGGCTTCAGTGTAACGTATCAGCTGAAGAATGGCTCCTCAGTAGTACAGTATGCCACTGTACTGCACTGTGTTGCCAGTGTCCATATGCATCACTTACAGAGGATCCTGTACAGGCCTTCTGACTTTTATGCATCAAAGGCAAGTGCACTGCCTGCTTAGCTAACCACTTTTTTTTCAGCATTTCTTTACCTTTTTTAAACATGTATGTCGATTTTGATTTAAGTATTTGCAATTTGATAATGGGAGTATACTCGGTGAACCGGTTTTAATTCAGAAGAGCACCCAAATATGAAAATGGACAGAAGTCGTCTGTGTTTACATGTTCTAGAACTGACTCCTGTTTTTTGTTTTTTTTCAGGTGTTTATTTTGATTCTTGTGTTCGACAGATCAAATTTGTTGACTTCTGTGGAAAGTACCGCTTGCCACTCATGCATTATCTCTGTTCACCAGAATGTTCCTCACCATGCAGTTCCAATTCTCAAAGTGAATGTGACTCTGAAGATGAAGCTGCCATTCCGGCAGACAGACTGCAGAAAGTCCTTCTTGGATAAATTAAAAAAAGTGGCATATTGTTTGCACAGAAGACAAAGAGAATATTAATGA
>NC_056735.1:1715168372-1715303372 GCF_019279795.1 Protopterus annectens | reverse complement strand
TTTCTAATAAGACATTGCCTACCAAGCTGACGTAGTAAATCACAAGTTTTAACATCATCATTTCGTAGTGATTGTTTTGTAAAATTCTGCTTGTACTATCAATTTTTGTGAGAAACTTCCTAAGAAAAACAACGTGGCCTTGGCTACCACTGGTTAGATATATGCAATGTTACCATTCAAGGTACTATGGCTAATTTGAGCACAAAGCAAGTATAGATTGCAGTTCATTTCTCCAACAGTCCTTTGTCTGTTTTATCTCTTCCTTCTGCAGCTGTGCGTGTTCTCATACTTCGAACAGAGCTAATTGTTCAAAATCATTACATTACAGAATATGGCATTGTTCATTCATTGCTTCCTGACCTAGCAGATAATCACCTGCTTCTCAAGTACATATCCAAAAGGCATAAACATGAATTTTGCTGTGCTGGCAGTTACTAGGTCAGAGGGCATCTTGCAAGTTTCAGAAAGCACACTGCAGTTTCAAAAGCATCTTTTAGTCTCATATGAAACTAAGCTGTATATAAAATAGTGCATATAAAATAGAATGAAAAACGTGTTAACTCATTTAGTTTCTAATTAGCATTAAGCACACACATTAATACATATTTTTCTGATATTTCCACCCTGTTAATACTTTTAATTCTATTTTCAAAAGAATAAACAGTTTACTTCTTCTCCTAACCTCTTCCATTCAGGATTTGCAGTTAAGAGAGTCATTCAGTTTAAACTTATGAAAGTGTTTCACTTTTTAACAATTCTTCAATTTCAGTACTTTGATACAAATTCTCAGCAACTGATATATCTATAAAATCTTTGATTAACTTTTTCATGCAGGGAATACCACAACAAATGCATGCTCCTAATAGGAGTAATCCTACACAAATAGCAATCAGGATGTTCATTAGGATGGAACCCCACCCCCCCAAACAAATTCTGGAAAAAGTCCGTCTGAGGGTTTGGGCCTGGTTTGGTCATGGTCGACACTTGCTGGATCACCTCAAGATGGTTGTTTATTTCATGTTGGTTGTCAGGAATATACGAACAGCATTCATCAAGATGTTCATTAGGATGGAACCCCACCCCCCCAAACAAATTCTGGAAAAAGTCCATCAGAGGGTTTGGGCCTGGTTTGGTCATGGTCGACACTTGCTGGATCACCTCAAGATGGTTGTTTATTTCGTGTTGGTTGTCAGGAATATATGAACAGCATTCTTCTTTGATTAAAGTGCACATACCACCTCTTGCCGCTAGGGTGAAGTCGAGAGCCATGCGGTTCTGAAGCACCACAGTTCTCATAGCATTCAGTTCATCAGTTACTAATTCGAGAACAGAAAAAGTTGCATTGCTCATAACTTCGAGAAGTTTAGACAGTTTTCTCAGCTCCCAAATAGATTTCACTGCACCATATGCAGGGGCTATGCCTGCCCATGATATAATGGTGTCACTCAAGTCCATGTGTGTCAGTTTATCTTTGTTCTTTATGGAGTTATGGTTTCTCCACCCTGCTTTGATTCGTCCTACTGGATTCTCGGGTCTCTTAATTGGACTTCTAGGTTTCCTGCTGACCTCTCTGATGTTTCGAATTTTTCCCTGAGGTAAGCTGCAGTGTGTCGTATGGCCGGAACCAGGTAACCCAAAAAACAACTGCCGGACCAATTCTCAGGTAGCCATTTATATGCTTTTTTCCCACAAACAAAATAACAATTCTCTACTTTAGTATTGATATAAGCTTGCCCTGCATGAAACATTTTCTTATCAATAATAGAAAGCTGCTTTAAAAGAACATGATTATGTTGTATTTCATCAACATTTCTATGCATCTTCATGAAATATGCGTCATAGTTTGCATCACAAATAGTTTTAGTCTTACTGGCTTTAATATAACATTTATAAGAAACAGTCACATTGCAATTGCTCCAACCCACCTGAATAGTGTCATTCTTGTAAAAACATACAATCCCTTTTTGTGTAACAGGTAGGTACAATGCTATTTTGTCTTGTGATTTCACAGGTGTAGTATCAAAAATCAAGTTTTCCCAGGTCTCATTGACCCCTAGGGGGAAGACAGTCATTAATAATCCCCCGTATGCTGTTGGTATAGCTGTGCAAATCTAGCAGTTCGAAACATTAAAAGTCTCAGCATACACATATTTAATTGCTTGGTAAGTGTTAAAGTTTGGATGCCAGTCTGAGTAATGCATCATGTTTGATCAGTTCAACTCTTGTGGCTGGGAAAAGGAAAGGCCACAGCAAAAAGATCAATGTTATCAGTATAGCTATCAGAATAATCATGCAAATTTTCTGAGGTTATTCTGCATCTCTATTTACTCTATACCTGGTCATTTTGTTCTCGTTGTACAACAGTAACAAGGTTTTTGTCCAGTTCAAAGTTCTTAACCAGTTTACAGTGTGTCAGATGAATCCAGGATGCTCGCTCTGCGATCTTGACTGCAGTGGGTGTCGACAGTAGTACCTGGTACGGTCCTTCCCACTTCGGAGAACTCCAGTTCTTTTTCTTCACAACCTACACCCAGACCCACGTGCCTGGGGCTATTGCTGCTTCAGATGGTCTGGTTTGTTCTTTATCTGAAACAGAATTTTAACTGCAAAGGTTTGTTATTCAAAAATCGCCTCATATACTCTGCAAGTGAACTGTCAGCCTCCTGCTCTGCAGGCATGAGAGGTTTCCATTGAGGTTTATAACATGCCCTCCCAAACAGTATTTCAAAAGGAGTTAACCCTTTTACATTTGGAACAGTTCTCATGCTCAACAGTGCCAGAGGTAGGCAGTGCACCCAGTTCTTTTGTGTCTCACTAATCAATTTCCTAAGTTTGTTTTTCAAAATCCCATTGTGCCTCTCTACTAATCCTGCAGATTGGGGGTGGTATGCGCAATGATTTTTCAGAGAAATCCTGAAATATCGGCTTAGTTGTATAGTTTGATTTACAAAGTGTGTGCCATTGTCACTATAAATCTTTTCCGGTATGCCAAATCTAGGAATAATTTCTTTAACGAGGTCTTTTGCAACAGTAGCTGCATCTGGATTTTTAGTTGGAAACGCTTCCACCCATTTGGAAAACATATCTATAATGACAAGGCAATACTTCTTATTTTCGCATTTGTTCATAGGTTCATAGGTTTATACTAGGCTATCTGCCCTAAGGCATTTATAAGCCTAGCCCAAATTTTTGTGGCTTACGCCACCCCTTATATGAAAAAATACTGTGCCCATTAGTTTGTTGTGCCTCTGTCCAGCAGTGACACAGAGATGATTTCCGGGGTAAACCTACGATCTCCCATCCACAGGTCAAGATTTCTCTTGAACAGAGCCAGAGAGGTGCTCTGCCTCACATGGACCGGGATTTTATTCCACAGCATAGGGAGTCTCTGAGTGATAAATCTATCCCTCCAGCACGTCCTATTTATGTCCGTGCTAAGGTTTAAGTCGCTTGCTCTAGTGGTTTTGGTGGATTTGGATTTTTCGAGGTGGAGCATGTCCATTAATTCCGGGTTGGACATGGCCTTGTATGTCAGGCACATGTCACCTCTGAGCAGACGGTATGCAACTGAATAGAGCTGGAGTTTCTTCAATCTGGCAGCATATGACAGATTTTGGAGTCCCTTTATCCTTTTGGTGAGGAACTTTTGGGGTCTCTCCAATTGCTGCAGATGTCGGGCGAGATACATCCCGAATGGGGCATTGTACTCTATCATTGGTCTGATAAGTGAAGAGTACAGGGGAACAATGACCTCACTAGATCTGGATGTGAATCCCTTCTTGATCAGGTGGGCAATGTAGAAGGTCTTTCTAACCACTTTAGCAATGTGAGTGTCAAAAGAAAGGCCACTGTCAACCTGGGTCCCCAGGTCCCTGATAACCTCTTCTGTGCTTAGTGGATTGCCACCTATATGGTAGCTTGGGGTTACCTTGTTTTTCCCAAGGTATGACTATACATTTTTGGCGTTTAACTTCAGGCCATGGCTCTGGCACCAGCTATCTGTTTCCGTGAGTCCCTTCTGAAGGATATCCGTGTCCGATGCACTTTCCACTATGGCGCCCAGTTTGCAGTCGTCTGCAAACTTTGTCAGCCAAAGTCCTCCCATGTTGGCCTGTACTTCTGAGAAGTACATGCCGAACAATAGGGGGCCAAGGACCGAGCCCTGTGGGACACCACTTGTGACCGGCTTGGAGTCTGACATAGCGCCATCAACTGTAACCCTGTGGGTTCTGTCCTTAAGCCAGTTGGCAACCCATCTTGACATATGGGTTTACATTTAAGCTGGTAAGTTTTTCTACAATACCCGAGTGGGGTATTGTGTCGAAAGCCTTTGCAAGGTCAAGGTAGGCTGTATGGACTGCCTTTCCCTCATCAATGGCCTTGGTGACTGTTTCGAAGAAGTCGACCAAGTTCAAAAGGCATGATCTTCCTTTGACGAAGCCAAACTGGGTCGGGTCCAATGTCTGCAAGTCCCGTATATCTTTGTTTATGAGCTCCATTATGATCCTCTCCATAGCTTTGCAGACTAGACTTGTTAAGCTTATGGGGCAGTAATTACCAGGGTCCATAGAGGCACCGCCTTTGTGGAGTGGGACCACAGTTGCCATACGCCACTCCTTGGGCACGTATCCTGTGGTAAGGCTGAGATTAAACAGCTGCCTTATGTGCGGGTTTAATTCCTCATTTAGCTCGTGTAGCACACAGCCGGGGACACCATCCGGTCCCATTGATGCTGTGTTTGCTATTGTGTGTTTACTGTTCAGCTCTATAAAATCCATACAGATAGTATGGAACAGATACGGTGGTGTAGGGAAACTCCCTTGCTTAGGTTTTAATGCCCCTTGTGCATGATGCTTGTTACAAACATGGCATGCTGCACAAAAATCTTTTGTGTAGTTTGTAAATCCATACGTCGTAAACACTCAATTCACTAACTGTACCATCCCCCCTGTTGAGACATGGCACTGCCCATGGCTCAACAAAGCTGCATATCTAAACAAGTTAGATGGCAAAATCGGTTTCTTCTCTTTGGAGATGTACAGTCCCTTCTCAAGAATTGCTCCTCGTTTTATCCACTTTTGTTTTTCTACATTTGTAGTAAGTGTCTGCATTGTTTTTAACATTTCTAAGTCTAAAATCTCAGATGGTTGTAATTCCTCACTCAAAAGAAATACTTCTGAAGCTGCTTGTTTTGCAGCTGTATCAGCCTTCGCATTACCTTTTGAAATTCTATCCTGTTGCTTGGTATGAGCTACGCATTTGCAAATAGCTACTTCCTGAGGTAGCTGAATAGAGTCTAACAAGTCTAAAATAAATTGTGCATGATTAATTGGTTTACCAGTAGATGTTATCATTCCTCTATTTTTCCACTGCTGCGCAAAAACATGTACAGTAGAAAAAGCATACTGACTGTCAGTAAAAATGTTCACTCGTTTACCTTTTGCCAAGGTACATGCCCTTGTCAAAGCAATCAATTCTGCTGCTTGTGCAGATAAGTTGTGTGGTAAAGACTTTGCTTCTAAAATCTCAGTATCAGAAACTACTGCATACCCCACTAGATTCTGTCCTGTAGGACCCCTCCTGCACGAGCCGTCCACATAGTATGTCACCTCGGCATCATCCAAGGGAACATCTGTAAGATCTTTTCTAGGTAGTGTCTTTTGCTCAATCTCCTGCAGACAGCAGTGTGGTTTGCCATCTGCAGGGGTTGGGAGCAAGGTTGACTGATTCAAAGTTGTGCATCGTTCAATTGTCATATGAGGTTGGCTCAACAGTATAGTCATACAGGAAAGATGTCTAGCAGGAGAAAGATATGCTACTTTTTCTTGCAGTAAAATAATGGCGACTGCATGAGGCACTATCAATTTGAGAGGGTGGAACAATACTACTGAGGCTGAAGCCTGCACTGCCATTGCAGCTGCGACTACTGCTTGTACACAGTGGGGCAGGGATTGCGCCACTGGGTCTAACTGTGATGAATAGTAAGCTATGGGGCGTTGTTTGTCCCCATGCTGTTGTGTTAACACTGATGTTATATAACCTTCTTTACAATCTACAGTTTGGAAAAATCATTTATGTTAGTTTGGTAATCCTAAGACTAATGAAGAAGCTATCAGTTGTTTCTTTGCAGAAAGCTGATTCTGCTTCTGGTGTCCACTGTAATAAATCTTGTGCTGCCATAGGCTTTTTGAATATCAAGTTGGTCAGCGGAGCAGATTCCAAGGCATAGTTTGGAATCCAACTCTGACAAAAGTTAGTAGTATCCAGGAAGGACATCATTTCCTTCTTGGTAGTTGGTTTAGGTGCTTGTAATATTGCTGTTTTTCTGTCTTCATCTAATATTCTGCCTTCTTTGGATATTACATATCCCAGGTATTTGACCTGTTTTTTCCAAAGTTGCAGTTTGTTTTTGTTTAACTTGTGTCCTTGAGTGGCTAAAAATTGTAGTAATGCTATGGTATCATCTCTGCATTCTTGCTGGGTGGGGGCTGCCAGCAGAATGTCATATACATAAAGTAAAATCTGACTGCCTTTCGGTAGGATAAATTCAGCCAGGTTACTTGCCATTTTCTGTGTGAATATCGTTGGACTTTCACAATATCCCTGTGGTAGTCGCGTATATGTATACCTTTTCCCCTGAAATGTAAATGCAAACCAATGTTGGCTGTCAGGGTGTATCGGTATTGAGAAAAAAGCATTGCTAATATCTACCACAGAAAAATACTTTTGTTGAGGTTTCAAATCATTCAATAAAGTGTGTGGATCTGGCACCGTAGGTGCCCTGGGTATAACTGCATCATTTACAGCTTGTAAATCTTGGATCATATGCCATTCTCCATTTGCTTTCCTAACAGGAAATAAGGGTGTATTACATGGTGAATCGGGAGATTCTATCAAGACTCCTTCCTTAAGTAAGGCTGCTATTATAGGTTTGATTCCTATTTCTGCATCCTTTCTCAAGGGATACTGTCTTTTTTGAGGTCTAAATGCTGATTTTGGTGTGAAAGTAACTGGTCCTGCTGTACGAATAAGTCCTACATCTGATTTTCCTGTTGACCAAAGAGTCTCTGGTATGTCTCGTAAGGCTTTTTCCTCTTCCTCTAGTAACAGTGCTACTCAGCTGTCCTCACTTGCCTGTGAGTGTACAGCTGGGTGTGTCTGCATTATCCAATTTAGATTCTGCTTTTGTACTCCCTGTTCGGAAAGTTCTAACTCTGTCTGCTTTTCCCACCTTGTGACTTTTTCTCCTAGGTCTGCCCACTTCACATTTCTATCTTTAGGTAAACTCACATGTGGTAATTGATTAGATTTGTAAAGTGCTAGGAATTCCTGGGGCAATGAACAGCTCACTACACTGTTTCCTTCTGTGTCCCAGTACAGATTTTGTAATACTAATCTGTTAGCATGGTTTCTAAACAGTTCTTGCTCATATTCTTTATCAGGTCCTGGTTTGCTACAGTAATCTAGAGTGCAATGCAACAAATGCTGTTTATCAGTGTCAAGGGAGGGGGATTTACTGATGGCTATGTTCATCAATTCTTCGGTTACTGCCCTTGGACCAGTAGTAACTAAGTCCTGGCTGTACCAATAAAATGTTTCACCCTGCGGTCACACTACAACAGTATGCATTTGTCACTGTGCTTCCATACCCTGCATAGTTGGAACTATGGCTATGCCAAACATCTGCATTAGGTCTCTGCCCAAGAGACTCACTGGGCATTTTGCAGAAACAACAATTTTGCTTTTCTGGGTCATCCCTGAAACGGTCAGTTATCGCTATGTTGTGGGAGAGTGGCTTCCAATACAGCTGTCCATTAGCTGCTTTCACTAATATGTAGTCAAGTGATTCTGAATTTTCTGGTAGTTTGGAAGGATGTATCAGGGTCCGTGAAGCCCCTGAGTCACACAGGAATCTAACTTTCCTCCCCTCTACCAGAAATGTAACTTCCGGTTTTGTGTCTGCTAAGTAGAGCTCTAGGCTCAATAATGCTAAGTCCAAAATTTCATTTTCTTCATTCTGTGATTTCATGCACATCCTCGACCTCTTCTATCATGTCCTCTACCCCTTCTATTACATTTGCACTTGTATTTTCTTGTTTATTCCTTTCCAGTGATTCTTGACTACCATATAGTCAGTCCTCACCCTCCTTGTCTTCTGTGGTTACCTTTTTATTTTGCCTGCAATCCCTTGCTAAATGTCCCTTTTTCCCGCATTTAAAACATTCACCCCTTTTCTTTCTTTCTTCAAAGTCCTCTGAGTGTTTATCAGATTGTTTGTTTCCCTGGGCATTTTTCTTACCCTTCTTCCCAGTTTGTACTACAAAGACTTCTGATCTGTCTTCTACTGCAAATACTTGAGTTTTCTTTTTCTTTTTGCTTTTAAAATGCCTTTCAGCATGTCTTGCATATTCAAGTAATGACTGTAATCTACTTGTACAATGATCTACCATGTGCTTTATAATAAAGCTGCTAATGGGTGCAATACTGCCTTTCAAAAATGCATTCTTTAGCTGCTGCTCATATGGGGAATCATGTGTTTGGTCTTCAGGTACCTGCATTCCACAATGGTTATTAAAACATTCTAATAATCTGGCATAATATCTATCAACAGTTTCACCTTCTTGTTGTATGCATTGATTAATGAGGTCCAATCAGCCCTAGGCTTCCATTTCTCAGAGATTCGGTCTGTCAGACCTTTCACTCTGTTGTCCTGTTCTGTGTTACTATGTAGGAGTGGTCTAAGCTCTGCATCATGGGGATTCCAGTTGCCACTGATCATGTGCCAATCTGGACCTACGATTTGTCTGACTACTTTCTCTACTTCCTCTCCATTCAAATGGTACCTTAACCTCATGTCCTGTAAGTCTTCTAAGAATTTTCTAAAATTAACTTTTGGATGGGAAATTCCCTCTGTGGCTTTCCGGATGTGTTCCAGTGTCCACGGTCTATATACTAGAAGAGTTGGGTCCTGTCCTGCCTGCGGATTTGGTACTTCTATGAATGGACATATCTCTTCTTCACTCATAGCTTGTGAATTTTTTTATTTATTTCATACAATTCAATATCCCCTCTTAAGTTGCGTGCTCGAGACCTGGTCTCGATAGGATCTCTAGCAGACGGTTTTGCAGGAACAGCTGGGTATAGCGGAGGTGGATCAGCTTGTCCACTCGCTTCATATTCTGGTAAGGGAAGCGGAGGGGCTGTTGCTGTTACCAAGTTATTGTCTTCTTTATCTAAAAACATTGCTTTTGAATTTTTAATCTTTTGTTCCCTGCGGTTCGCTTCCTCAAGCCACCTGTGTGCCTGAGGGACTCCTAATTGTCGTTGCTTTTTTAGCTGACTTTTCGCGTCTGTTTTAAGTTGTCTAACAAGTTTAATAAGTGAAGGTTTATCCAAATTACCATCAAATTTGTATTTATTAACCCATTTTGTATAATACCTAACATTATCGGCGTGCTGTAATTGCATATATTTCGCGTCTTCGGTTAAGGGCGGGTCTCGGGAACTTTTTGTGCACTGATTTCCCATGTTGCCTTAGCTAAGTTAGAAATTGTTACGTAACCCTTTTTATCACGTGGTACCATGACTTACACTTTTTCACAGTTTATCTAGAATAATTGCCTACCTATTCTGTTTCCCTGATCTATAACAAGACAGCAATTTTTTTTTTGTCCCTGATCTGCACATGCAAATCTCCCTGACAAAAACAATACTGTAACAAGTCCCTAATCTAAAACAGAAAAAGGTAAATTCCTCCTTACCTGAGCCTCCGTGTCTTGATCCCACCAGAACGTTGACTCATCTCTGATCACAGATCAGAAACAGTGGCTGGCCTCTTTTGAACGACAGTTCAGTCGGAGGTCTTTCAAAGCAGAAGAACTGATGTGGCCTCTTCTCCGTATGGGTTCATGCCACCGGGCCCAATTCTGACCTGAGCTAGAGTGAGAGATATGTTTCCGGTCTGAAGGACCAATCTGTCAAAGGAAAAATATACTTTAAAAATGATCAATACATGGTAGGTTCAGGTTAAGGCACTTTAATTTTGCAGCAAGGAGACAAAAACATGCTAATACAGAGTTTGTCTGACTAGAATCAGGAAATGCAAGCATTTTTATACATTTTCTAATAAGACATTGCCTACCAAGCTGACGTAGTAAATCACAAGCTTTAACATCATCATTTCGTAGTGATTGTTTTGTAAAATTCTGCTTGTACTATCGATTTTTGTGAGAAACTTCCTAAGAAAAACAATGTGGCCTTGGCTACCACCGGTTAGATATATGCAATGTTACCATTCAAGGTACTATGGCTAATTTGAGCACAAAGCAAGTATAGATTGCAGTTCATTTCTCCAACAGTCCTTTGTCTTTTATCTCTTCCTTCTGCAGCTGTGCGTGTTCTCATACTTCGAACAGAGCTAATTGTTCAAAATCATTATATTACAGAATATGGCATTGTTCATTCATTGCTTCCTGACCTAGCAGATAATCACCTGCTTCTCAAGTACATATCCAAAAGGCATAAACATGAATTTTGCTGTGCTAGCAGTTACTAGGTCAGAGGGCATCTTGCAAGTTTCAGAAAGCACACTGCAGTTTCAAAAGCATCTTTTAGTCTCATATGAAACTAAGCTGTATATAAAATAGTACATATAAAATAGAATGAAAAACGTGTTAACTCATTTAGTTTCTAATTAGCATTAAGCACAAACATTAATACATATTTTTCTGACAGGTTGGATCTTTCATGGCACGAAAGGCTAGACCTAGATCTCCATGGAGGGGCCCGTAAGAGACTGAGAATGGAGAAAGGACTGCAAGTCTATCCTGATAACTAAGAATTTTGAGACCACTGATATTTTTGGTTATAAATCTCTGAGATCTTTTTTTATACGTACTTGATAAAAGGTGCATTATATTCAATAATGGGTCTGATAAGATATGAGTAAAGCATAGTTAAGACTTCCGTGGGATCTAGTGGAGATGCCTTTGGAAATTAGATGGGCCAGATAAAAGGCTTTCCAAACTACTGTGTAGACATGCTGGCCAAATGACAAGGAATTATCAACAAGGGCACCCAGATACCTTACAATGTCTGATTGGAGGGGTGCATCTTCTGTACAGTAAATGAAAATGGTTTGTTTACCAAAATTAACTGCTACATTTTTTTACATTTAATTTGGGATGATTGTACTTGCACCGATTGTTAACATGGTCTAAGCTGTGTTGGAGCAATTGTGAGTCAATTGAACATCGAATAACAACACCCATTTTGCAGTCAACTGCAAACTTAGTTAACCATAGAAATAAAAATAAAATTGCAGTGTCTTATTGGGCTACCACACTTTAATCAAGCAATAAAACAATAAAATAACCTCTAGTTAGTGCTTTTGTCGTAACATTACAAAGACTTCTTCAGACTGAGGTTTACATACACAATACATCATCTACATCACATGGTTTTCCTAATCACATGATTGGTATTGCACTATTGCACTTCATTTTTAAAATCACACTCACTTTGTTAGATACTTTCTTTTAGGCTTTATAAAACAAATATGCTGTCACCAACACAATCTAAAATATTCTAAAAATAATACTTTTAAACTAAATAAGGAGCTGTTATTAATGTTTTAACCTTTTTCTTTTCAAATACATAAATTCCTCTCATCATTTAGTCCTGGTGGGAAGCAGGCATTGAATCTAACTTGCCATGAGTATTCAAGTCACCCTAACTGTTCTTCAATGTTCATACCTTTGTTGTCATTTGGGAGGGCCTCTAATACTAAAAATCTATACTCCCTTTTACAGTTTACCTTATAATGCTTGCTCATGGCATTTTTCTCATCACCTCTCTGTATGGCATATTTATGTTTGTATATCCTTTTATATAAAACTCTAGTCGTTCTACCTATATAAAACAATTTGCATTCCAACCAAATAATTAGATATACAACATTTTTGGATTTGTAATTGAATACGCCTGGAACACTAACAACAGTCTTACCCACCTTAATCTCTGCAGAATTTGTATATATAAAGTTGCACATATTACAATTCAAGCATCTAATCATGCCTCTTTTCTTCTCTATTTCCCTTGGTGTATTTAATTTAGCTTGAAAAAAGTTATTAACTTTTTGCCGCCTTCTGAACAAAATTTGGTTGATCTCCTATCTTACTAATTATGTCATTATTTGTTTTAAGTACACCCCAATTACTGGTGATCACCCTTTTTATTGCTCCTGAATCTACACTATTTTGTATAGTCATTGCTGTTCTATGGTCATATTGTTTCACACTATAATCTTTACTTGTTTTATTTCTCTCTCTCCTCTTCTTGTTCCTGTAATAATTTCTTAACTTCTTCTTCTTCTTCTTGATACCCTCTTACTTCCATTTTGGCACAGAAATCATTAGCCTCATTTAAAAAATCTACATCTTTAAATGTTAAGTTACTTATTCTTCTTAATTGTCCTTTTACTATGTTCATTTTAGTCCTCTTGGGATGCAGGCTTGAATAATGTAGATAACTATTATTCTGAACTTCCTTCTTGTGTATTTTCGATACCAAACACTCTCTTTCTTTGTATACTGTAACATCAAGTTAATTGATTTCATTCTTATAATGATGTGTAAATTCTAAATATGTGCAAATACTGTTAATATAATTGATACTCCTCCAGTTTACTCAACGTTCCTCTCCACACAATAAACACATTGTCAATAAATCGAACAATCCTCACAATGTACTGTTTAAAATTACTTTCTAATACATTTGTTGCTTCCCAGCCCTTCATAAACATGTTTGCATATCTAGGGGCTAGGGCAGCACCTATCGCCACCCCATTGGTTTGAACATAAATTTCATCATAGAAGGTCAAATAATTGTAATTCAAAACAATATCATTTCCACTAGCAGTGCTACTGTATTAACTGAATACTTCTTTGATTTCAGTAATTCCATTCTTACCATTTCCATCCCTTCTTCATTTGGGATGGTTGTATACAGAGATTTTATATTTAATGTTACTAAAAAAAAATCTTCTTCCACCTTTATTTCCTTCAATATATCTAGGAAATGAAAGCCATCCCTTATATAGGTTGGACTCTTAGGAACTACTTTTTGTAAATGTTTGTCCACACATGCTGACAAACTCTCAGTTTTACTATCAACACTTGCTACTGTGGGCCTTAAAGGGGGTTGTTGAGATTATTGTGTATTTTATGTATTCCCGAAATTGTACTTATTTTGGGATTCGTTTTTTGTAAACTGTTTCTGGTTCTGTCCTCTATCCTACCAGTCAAAAAACATTCTTCAATACATGCATCTGTTACTGCATAGCCTTTTTTTTTTTTACACTTCTGCCGTATTGGTCCTCTTATAGTAGTTTACATTTGCCAACAAATCCTTCATTTTCCTTTCATAGTCTGCCCTATCTAGTGCTACCAGGGCACCACCCTTATCTGCTTTTAAAAGCATCAGATCTTTATTTTGTAGTAGGTTATTAAAGTATTCTTTTTCTATCCTTGACATATTATAGTAATTATATTCAGCTTTTCTTTCCAATATTTATATTACCTGTGCCTCACATATATTTAAAAACATTTCCAGCTCCTTACATAAAGGGGGGGGGGGGTTATAACAACTTGGCTTGTAAACCAGCAGTTTGCTTCTTTCATGCTTTTCAAACATTACATAAAAATTCAAAAGTCTAACATAATCCCTTAAGCCATTAATTGTCTCTAATTTGTTAGCTCTCTGAGTTGGGTCAAAGTTCCATCCTTTACTAAGGACAATGCATTCTTGTTCCGAAAAAATGTAGGTTGATAAATTAACAACTTTAAAGTTTACTGTACCTATGTTTTCCACGACTGTTTTTTCTGTCCCCAGTTTTTCTTTTGATCGCCTTTCTTCACAAAGCCGTTTTTTGGCTGCCATTTCCTATTAAATCCATTTGTTCCACCGCCTGCTATTACCTGGGCCCAGGTTCTTTCCCCTTCATTTGTTCTTTGATAGACTCCCACAGTTTACCGATTCTTTGCTACAGGTTTATTTTGTTTTCCTATTCCACGTTTGACCTATTCAGGTGTTTCCATCGGTTGGGGACTTACTGCTATGTTGTTGCTGCTCATGTAGTGCTCTCCCTGGCTTTTAGTTGTTCCCAGTTTGGTCTTTTTTCTAGCCCCATTGTCAGCTGGTCTTACTTCATTAGCATCTCTGCCATTTAGGTTCTCTGACCTCCTTATGGCATTAACTTCCGCTTCTTGTTGCTGTTCTCGTTTGTACCTTCATTCACTTGGACACTAATACGTAGTCGTAGTCCATAAGCTGATGCCACACCCCCTTCGTAATCCATTCTATCGAGTTCATATTTTTTAAGCTTTCTATTGTTTAACTGTTCATTGAGCTTAATCAAACTGTTCTGTAGTATACTAATTTTGCTGTTGAAAATTTCTACCGAAATGACTTTTTTTAGTTTGTTATAATTTGTTTGGACGTTTTCTGATAACTCTAAGACTGATTTTCTATTGTGATTAAGTAAGACTTCCACATATCAGAGCCCTGCATTCTGGTTGATCTCCAGCCATTTGTCCACCAATTCTTTCTGTAGATTTTCTCCAGCTGGCAGTTTTGTAATCCTCATACCTTTTGGCACTCTTTGAACTCTTAGACACATTTCAAAGAACAAATTATCCCATTTTAGCCGTTTCAATTTTGTTAGATCTTTTTCTAGCTCTCCAAACAGTTCACTATGATTTATTTGTTGCTTCTTGACAATTGCTGTTCATTACTCATGGTGAATGGATTTATCAGGGGTGCCAGGCATCCTTTCAGAACCTCCTTACTCTATATAAAACTCCTTCTTCTTCCACTGTTGGTCGTGGCTTGGCCACTTGCTTCATGGTTGGTGTGGTAGCCCAAGAAGACACTGCAGTTTTATCAGTTTATTTGTGGATAGCTGCTTTTGGTGGTTTAGTTAACCATAGGCCAGAAGTGCTAGCCTGAAGGTCTGAGGAAATATATGCCAAATAGGAGAGGGCCCAAAACTGGCATTGTGGTACACCTGTGGCTGTTTTGCTTTCAGAAGTGGCACTTGCTACTTAAACCACATGGGTTCTATCAGACAACCAGTTAGCTATCCATATTGCAATATAGGGATCTGTTTTCAGATTTACAAGTCTTATCAGTGGTGCTTACAAGGGGAGTAGTGTCAAAGACATTGGCCAGATCAAGATATGTTGTATGCACTGCATAACCACTATCCAGTGCTTCAGTTACTTTTTCAAAGAAATTAATGAGTTTAAAAAGGCAGGACCTTCCTTTAATAAAAACTAATTGATGAGGATCCAGAGTTAAGGGATAATGTCCAAATGAATGAAGTCTAAGATAATATGCTCCATAGCTTTACATATGAGGCTAGTGAGACTAATGGGTCTAAAGTTACCAGAGTCTGTAGTCAGGCCACCCTTGTGTAATGGCATTACAATAGCTGTTTTCCAGGCTTCAGGAATGTAACCAGTGGAGAGGCTAAGACTAAAGAGTTTAAGAAGGTGCTCAGAAAGGTCGTGTGGTATGTTGGCAAGGGCCTATGGGTGAAGTATTCTTAGTTTTTGAAAAGGCTGAGAGAACTTGTTCTGTAGTAATTAAAGGAGGTGGTATGGATTGCGGAGCCTTGGGGATAGCTATTACTGTGGGTGAAGTAAAATTTGCTAGGTAGGATGTTAGTTATTCCTTTGCGGCCAGAGTATACTATTATTGTGGACTAGCTCCAAACACTGCCGGGTGTTGGTTCTTAACTTCCTAACAAACTTAAGGAATGATTTGCAGTTATTTTTGTTTTTAGGGACTATTTTAAATTCATACTCAAGCTTTGAGCTTCCTAATGGTTCCCTCAAGCGCTGTTACTTTGCTTAGTGTGCTTTCTAAGGTATGTAGAATGAGACCTCCTGTAAGCATTAAGCGGTTTCTTGCTCTTGTTATACAATTTATTTATGAGGATATTTCACCATGTTTTTTTTTAAACTTCTCATATTTGTTACAGATAGGGACTGCCTTATCAATACAACTATTTAAGTGGGAGTAGATATCAGAGGGAGAGGTACCAAGTTTAACAATAGCATCCTTCAGAGGAGGATTACAGCAGAATTTACGTCATCAGATAACTGAAGAAGGCTTGCTTTTGAGACATTCCTGTACACAGAGCTATTTACAGAGGAAGTACTACCAATTGTAAAGAAAAAGGTCACTAAATTATTGTCTGATTTAACAATACAAGATGATACATTTGGAGCTGTGCAAAAAGTGACCATGTTTGTAAGGACTAGATCCAAGATATAGGAGCTGCTGAAGAGAGTTAACATTTATAATTTCAAGGAAGTGCAGGACATGTCGACCACTGTCAGTATAGGTCAACCAGTTTATTGATTGATAGTTAAAGTTTCCTCAGTAGAAAGGTTTTCGGTTTAATGGGAATGTCAGCTATTGTGTAGTGATAGTTACCATGTTCAGAGGGGTTCTATAGCTAGGTGTGAAATAGTAATTAGTCTTGTTTAGGGTGTTTTGGACTTCTAGGAGTTCACATGTCATGTCCCGAAGAATCTGCCATGAGATGATGATATCCTTGACAAATGCTGATACTTCCAGAACAATTGCCAGTGGTCTGAAGATGTGATAGGCATTATACCCAGGAACGGAGGGAGAGTTTCATTGTTCTGAAACCATGTTTCTATAACTGTACACATGTGAATAGTCACACGAAAGCATCAAGTTCAGCCATTTTTTTAAGACTCCTGGCATTGAGTAGAGCCACATGAATGTGTTCTAAATTTAGAGTTTACTAGATTGGAATGCCCATCAAATGGGCTGTGCCAAAAAAAGCACTATGGGTACAGCAAAGGTATTAGCCAGGCTGCAAAAGCTTTGGTAAGAGAGGTGAAGGACATCCCTGGCAAAGTAGGAAGACTCATCAGCCATCTCATTCCAAGCTGACATGTACCCCCTATAGTTGCACCAACTACATTGACAATTATTAAAGCCAATTATCTTGTCTTTGAATCTCAGCATAATTCTGGGTGATGGCAAAGTACCACTCAAGACCAGTATCTTTCTTGCCTCAGACATATGCATAACAAGCTCAGTCATATCCTTCTGCATGTCCCTCTGGGTAGAGTTTATAAGGTTGTTTACCCTCATGTGGACCACTATCAGGCCTTAATCGTATTTGTTAGGACAGAGGTGTCTAAGAGCCATTATTACATCCCAGAACTGTCACCCTATTCGTATTTAGCCTGGTGAGCATGGTGTCCATATGCCTTATACTAAAGTCACCTATTACTAAAACATTACTGTGGTTTGATGCAGACTTAGTAGGTCTTAAGGGCTTGGAGTCTGCACCCCTGTGACTCTTGGAGGTATGTATCTCAGGTGTGGGTGTTGGGTGAAGGTAGGTGTGTTGCTGTGTATACTAATGTTTGAGGTTTCGTAGTCTTTAGCCTGGTGGCTTCGGCAGTGTTCTGTTAACAACCTTAGTATAAGTTGGCTTAGTGGAAGTGCTGTGTGCTCTGTGTATATTTGTTGTGCTTACCAAATGTGTTCGCAGGTGAGAAGGTAGCCTCCAGATTAAGTAAGTACTTATAACTCTGACATACTGAATCATTGTGAGGTAAAAATAGTGTTTGATAAGTATGAGGCAGTTACTACACAACCTTAAAATACCAAACAGACTAGCTACAGAAGGGGAAACAGCTGATGGAGATTCCATAGTCCAATAAAGTTGAGTTAGAGGATATATTATAAAGAGGATAACTGATGGGGTTAGAAAAAGGTGATAAACTAGGATAAAAAAAGAGCTGTGACTTCTGTAGTAATCTCAATGTGCAAAAAAAGAATTGCAAAAGTGACAGCTATGTAGGGTCAGTAAGGAAATCAGTAATCATGGCAAATTCAACTAAATAGTTTCTCCCAGTCTATAAATATGGTTTCTACTTTGCCAGTAAAAACAATGAACAACTGGTATATGACGCAATGGATACAATAACCATAATAGCTACAGATAATGTAAGTAGTTTCAAGTGCAGTAACAGTATAGCAATTAGACAACTAGTAAAGGTATTCCACAAAGGTAACCTTATACTCTGTACTATGGTACTTCAGAGCAGAAGCTTTAAGTGAACTGTAGCACTATAGTAATTAGAGCAAGGAAAACTTCAATACCAATGATCAAAAGTATAGTCAGATACTGCGATAGTAAGTAAATTTGTTTTTGTATATCTAATATGACCAAAAGGCAACACTGTAGTATTATCTTAAATAATACCACTAGTACCATACCAAAGCAACAAGGCTCAATTGGGAAGTATTATTTAAACTTAATACCACTACAGTCAGCAAATTAAAAATGGACAGCAGCACAGTACCAACAAAGAGCAAAATTACAATGCTTTTTAAACACAAAAACTCAACTGCAGAATAAAAGTGGTAATTTCAGCAATTTGTCCACAAGAAGTGCAATTAGTAAGTTAATAAGAGAATGATTTCTCTGTATGAAATAAGGCAGTATAAAAAAGTCACAGTAGTACAACATGGTTGTGAAAAATAAGGTACTGAAATTTGTATCATATAGAACAAGCGTTCTCGGGCTCGGGGGCTGCCATACAAGAGCCAGGTATTGGTAGAGAACCATATTCTTTAGGTGCAGGGGAAGTCAGGGGTACAAAACTTGTTGCCAATGTTGATGCATCACCATGGACTCTTACTATTGCAGGGAATGCAAAAAAGGGACAGAAGACCCACCACATTGCAGGGCAACAATACCAGACTGTATTGTCACCTGAGATGTTGGCTATGACTAGATTCATTATTCATGCTGTTGATTACAGGGAGCAAACCTGGATTATAAGTAACGCTGGCACTCCTACCCCATTCAACCACTCCAGGTTCCTGATTTGGGGATCTGGAAGTTTTGGAAGAGTCAGACTAACCAGTCAGTTGCCTCTGAGAAAGAGCAGGTTCAGAAACCCAAACATTTTATTTTTCCCAAATGCTGGCTAGATTTAGCAAGGTATTAAGTTGCTAGCAGTCATCAGCTGCCCCCAAGATTAGCAGGGTATATGATCTTTAGGAGGATGAAGCCCCACATGTGGAACCTTACCTCCATTGATCCAAGAGTTAAAAATAACTTGCAATTCTCCTCTACTTTTTGAGACTTTGCCTATAAAGTGTTTTAAGAAATTCATGGTGTGCTCAGTCTGCGAACCTTGGTTCTGTGACCCCAGCAACATTTGCAAATAAAAAGACCAAGTCTACATCTAACCCAGTCCTTCAAGATAAAGTGTGCATATGACTACAGTCTCGGGGAAAGAAGATGGCACAGTCCAGCAGAGTAGCTTTTAAAGTTTTAACTGCTAGTGTTTTATGTAGAAGTTTCTGTAGAGTTGTATGAATAGTTTAGATGAGTTTGCTGCATTGTCACTGCCGAGCAAAAAGACTGTGTGAAAGAGGTTGTTTCCAATGTTTCTGAAGTGTCTAAACATGCTTTAAAGAATGCCTTGGGAGGGAGTCTGTATTATGTCTTGAAATGCAGTAACATCAGCAGTGGTAAGAAGGTATTATTGATTGTTTATTCAAAACTTTTTCAGAGGAGTTAAAAAAAATGAGATTATAAATGCTTCACTTGATTCTTTGTTTGGTACAACAGCTAATCAGATCCTATAACACTAGGATGACCATGATAAACTGATGCAAGGTGCATCTAAAATGCCCCCCCCCCCCAATCAGGATGATTTTCAGTGTTTCATCAGAAGTCCTAGCCAAACAAAAAACAAGGCACCCAAAAACTCCAACAAACCCAACAGGAGGCATTCATTCCTAAAAAAGGATAACCCCCTTCTGATCTATGACTATGCCAAAGCTTGGCTCCCATCATTCCCAAGTTCATCTCCAGGTGACCCATCTCAAAAGTTAGTTCTCAGTAAGGCAGCCTGGCCATCAGTGGTTTCTGACAAATGGGTGCTCAACATCGCTATTCACCTCCATTCAGATGAATTCCCCTTCACCCACTAGACCAGATTTTATTTCCTCCTCTACTCCAGAAAATGCTGGATCATATAACTAGTCCCTTCTTTGGAGAAAGTAAAAGGTTTCCAGTCCACAAATTGTCTGCATTGCCCTTTGGGCTATCCACTGCACCTTGAGTGTTTATGAAATGCCTTACTTTGGTAGTGGCTGTCTGCCAGACACTTGGCATTCACATTTTCCTTACTCAGATGACTTGCTGATCTGTGCAGAGTTTGCATCCAGTTTGGCATCACTACAGAAGGTTTCAACCTTAAATCTTCCTGCTAGGATTTAAGTTAAACCTTTGGAAGTTGTGCCTCACACTTTCACAAGGACTCATCTTTCTGGGGTGCTTAATTTCACTGGCAAAAGAATGGCCTTTCTTCCTGAGGACAAGGTCCTGTCCTACCAGACAATGTTTTTGAGAAGTGTCCAGGAGTATTGCCATAGCAAGAGATTTCCTAAATATTCTAGGACTGATGGTGTCCATGATTCTCTTGATACCACTGGCCCATCTACACATGAGGAAGACTCAGTGGTGCATTCAGAATTGTTGGACCCAGAATCTATATTCCCTGGAATCCCAGTTGCCTGTGCTGGCCTTCAAATGAAAGTTATAGTGCTAGATAGCACAGTTGAGTATCAGTCCAAAGCTTCCCTTCTTTTCACTTGTTCTTACACAGACTGGTCAGACAGATTCTCTTGGAGAGCTGTGTCAATGAGACTGTGATTACAAGACACTTGGAGTCCCAAGTATTCACAGAAGCACATCAGTATCAAATGTTAGTGGTGATCCACACTTTGAAAGTATTTCACCATTTGTGGACTCTGTGTCCTGTCTTTGTGGTTACAGACAACACTACATTGAGTACCTCAACAAACAAGTGGGGGAGGTCCAAGGTCTTATATGTGGTGGTGGTGGTCTCTTGGATGGAAATGTTCCTGTATACATTTCCACCCTTTCCATTGATTCACAAGGTACTTCCGAAGATTCAGACAGAAATGCCAAAGGTCACTGTGGTGCCTCTGTGTTGGCCCAGGCAATCTTGTTTCTCCCTTCTAATGGTACTGGCCAAGGGCAATTACCACAGACTTTCTCACACTCTGGATTTGCTCATACAGTCTCAAGAGTGTCTAGTGCACCTCTTTTTGGAGCAAATTCAACTGACAAGCCTGTATGATTCAGTCTTGATGCAATTTAGGTTCTTGTTTCATGAGGATGTTTAGCAGGAGTTAAAGGGGGCCAAAAAACCTGCTACTAGAAAATCTTATGTTTATGAATGGATGAGGTTTTCTAAGTGGCTCCTAAATGGGAGCAGAGGGTCCCTTGAGACTAACATCTGTCTGGTCTTGAAATATGTGTGTGAGCTCCTTCAGGATGGCTTATATGTGCCCATTAAGGTGCATTTAGAGGCCATTTCTGTTTGCCAGTGGAGCCGCCTCTTCTTCTCTTTTGGTAAAACAGTTCATGAAAGGAGTATTGCATATGAGGCCTTGCAAGAAAATTCCTCTGTGTCCTGGAAGAATTGACCTTACTGCTCTTTTAACCTGCTACTTGCTCAGGCTGATCTGAAGCTCTTAATGTAGAAACTATTTTGCTTATTGCTCTGACATCTGCAAAGTCAGTCTCTGAGATGCAAGCTCTCACGGAGGGACAACCTTACCTTATGTTTCACTATGATAAGGTTGTGCTATGCACTAATGCTGAAAGTGGTCTCAGAATTCACTCTTAACCCATCTTATCAGGCACCTTGTGTTCTTCTCAGAACCTCAGAATAAGAGAGAGAGAATACTTCTTACCCTGAATGTGCACAGGCAGCTCAGGTACTACCTTGACAGAATGAAACCCTTCATGAAGGTTGAAAGGCTTTTTCTTTCCTACACAGGCAAAATAATTGTCAAGCTGTCTCTAAGCAAACTACTGCATGTTGGTTGTCCTCTGGTATTATGTTTTGTTACACCCACCATGGCAAGGAGAACTGAGGCAAGACAAAGGCACACTCTCAAGGTTCTTTTCCTCTTCAGTGTTATATTGGAAAGTAATGAAGTCTAGAAGTATTCTAGAGACAGCAACTTGGTTCTCTGTTCATATCTTTTCAAAGTCCTACAAGCTGGATGCATTTTTCTAGATCCAGAGCAGACTTCACTAGTACCATTCTCCAGGGACTCCTGGACCCTTATCCTTCCTCCTTCCAGGTTTGGTAAACTTTGGGAGTCTTCCTAGGTTGTAAGGCACTACAACCCAAATTCCAGTAAGCTAGTGTGTCCTATGATCATCTACTGTTACAGGTAAGTAAGACTTGTGCAACTGTATCTTCTTCTGTAAATGCTGTTTTCTCTTATTTTAGTTGTATGGTATAGCTTTTTTTTTCCAGATTTGTCTTGTCAAAAAGTTTTTTTTTTCCATTTTATCCTATTGAGCCTAGGCCTACAGTTTTGAAACATCAACACCTCTATTTTCGAAGTTTGCCTGTGGTTAGGCTACTGTGCCCACTAAGAGACAAAAGTAATTGCTTAAATTGTCTAGGTAATGCTTGTTAAATAGTTCATACAGTTCAATCAAGCTGCACAATGGAGACATTGTGAGAAGTGTAGAATAGGTTCATAGGTTGGTACTAGGCTATAAGCCCTAGGGCCTATACAAGCCTAGCCATAACAATTCCATGGCTACTTCTTCCCACACTATTTACTTTTGGACCCCTGTCTAGCAGGGTGACTGACGTGATCCCCGGGGTGAATTTCCTTTCTCCCATCCAATCGTCAAGGTTCTTTTTGAAGAGGGCCAAAGAGGCACTCTGCTTGACATGTATGGGCAATGTATTCCTGAGCCTGGGGAGTCTCTGGGTCAGGAACCTATCCCTCCAGCATGTTTTGTTTATTGTGATGACAAGGTTTAGATCCCTGGAGCATGTGGCTCTGAGGGATTGGAATTTCTTTGTGTAGCATGTCCAACAGCTCTGGGTTTGCCATGGCCTTGAATGTTAAGCAGAGATCATCTCTGAATAGACAATATGCGACAGAGTATAGCTGGAGTTTTTTAAGGCGGTCAGCATAGGGCATCTTCTTTAGGCCTGTGATTCTTTTAGTGAGGTATTTCTGCAGCCTTTCCAGTTGTTGCAGATGTCTTGAGAGGTGCATACCAAACGGGGAGTTGCATTCCATAATGGGTCTAATGAGGGATGAGTACAGTGGGACAATGACCTCCTTTTTTGTGGATGAAAAGCCCTTAGTGATGAGGTGTGCCATATAGAAGGATTTCCTGACTGTTGTGGCGATGTGGTTATCGAAGGTGAGATCACTGTCCACCTGTATCCCTAAGTCTCTTATCACACGTTCAGTGTTTAGTGTACTGCCACCTATATGGTAATTCACGGGTACATATTTTTTCCCCAAAGGGGATGACTATACATTTCATGGCATTGAGCTTGAGCCCATGGCTCTGTCACCAAGCATATGTTTCTGTAAGGCCCTTTTGTAGAGTATCCACATCATTTGGGGATTCAATAATGGCTCCCAGATTTCAGTCATCTGTGAACTTTGTTAGCCAGAGTCCCTTAGTGTTGGCCTATACTTCAGAGAAGTATATGCCAAACAAGAGTGGTCCCAGGACTGAACCCTGAGGTAGTCCACTTGTCTTGAGCTGGATTTGCTATCTCAGGGACTGTCTGCTTCTCAGTCTTACATTGAACCAAGGAGCTTTCTGGTGTTTCTCAAAAATCTTGGGATAACCTCTGGTCAGAAAAGAGGTCTATAGTGTCTTCCCTTTCTGCAGTTTAGTTGTTAGGTTATTGTATCAGAAAAGTCTTTTTCTTTTCTTCATTAACTAATAAGGTCATAAACCACAGTAGAAATGTCACTGGATAGCTGTCCCCAACATGGTGAAAAACTTGAGCAGACTATCACTGAAATAACTCCACGTGTAATTACACTATGATCCCAGTACCTGAGAAAGAACATGTTGGAGAGATTATGGGATGCATAATTGAAAGAAAAGTTAAAGACCCTAGCTTCATCTTGTAATTTGAATAATTTAGTGGTCTGCATGCCATACATTTCAGGCACCAGGTTCAAGTACTACCATGCAGCAGCATTCTTGGCTGCTTCTAACAAGTTTTGCTGGGGACCCCCAGTTAACATTTCTTGATTCACATTCTTTGATCCTTCCTTGTTTGATAAAGAATTTCAGCAACACCTATGGAACATGAGAAAACAGAGCAAGATGCTCATTGATATCTGCATTTAATTCCTCCTTCCACAACATTCCTCCATCAGAGCAAAGAGGAACCAATAACAAATAATGGTTCAGCTATTATGCAATAACCACATGAGAATGCTAGGAGTACACAGTCCCCTCATGTCTGATTTCCAGCAGAGGAGTAGAATAAGTCACTAGGGTCCTCAACAGTTGACAGAGTGGACAGCATCATTCCAGAGACGTTGTCTAACTATCCCACTTCATTGCCAGCCAGGGTTGCTTTTCTTTCTGTTTGAAAGCTTGGAAGAAAATAACCAAAGACAAGTGGGGCAGTGAAGTAATAGCCATAGGATGCTCTGTTCCCTTCATTGCCTCTCTGAGCCTCCTCATTACCCTGTCAGGTGTCCTAGACAATAGGAAACAAGCAGTAAAGAAGGTGTTATGCCTTTAGAATTATCACAGTCATGTCATGTTTCAGAAGGAGGCTGGATGTACTCTTTTGGTCCTCTAAAATGCCTTCCTCCACATTAAGATCAGAAAAGAGAGATGGAAGTGTATGTATGCCTGGGCTATGAGTCTCACTCCTGCCTTCAAGATATTTACTAAGTGCATGTCCAAAGTAAGCAGCTCACCTGAGAGAGTAAGTAGTCGAGGTGTTCTGTTATCCAGATAACTGTCTTCTTGCTGTGCCATTGACTATGGATCTGGTGAATGTCTCGGAGTCTCTTCCAAAACTGTTCATCTTCCTGGGGGGGGGGGGGGGGGGGGTAACAGTGAATCTTGCAAAGTCTCATTTACTTCTTGTTCAGAGTGTGTCCTTCATTTCCATTTGTTGAGTTTTCTTGCCCCAAGGTGTTTTCCTTTCTCAGCAATAGGTTATGGCATCCCCTCATCCGTAGTCTTTCCAGACAAGAGTTCTCAAAATTTGGGGTGTTATGCCATCTTCGTTTTTTATGGTTCTTGATGCTAGTTTCCACTTGAATGTATGTCAATGGGTTGTTAGGTCCAGTGGTCCCCAAATACTGACCTTCTGTTCAAATGGCTAACTTGTCTGCTTCCTCCCATTTCCTGTAATGATGAGGTTTATTCAGAAAATCTTTTTCAGGCCAAAGTTGCTGATCCTCATCCCATCATTTCATGTTGGTTAAACTTGGTGTCTGCCATTGGGAGTTTAGTCTCTGTCAACAATAGATTTAAATTTAGTAGGAGTCAGGCCAGCGTTTTGAACTTGTAAACGCGACCTTATTGCCTCTCATTTATCAATAATTTTGCACATCTAAGGACCCCACTCAGATCTCTTTAGCTACATTTAAAGTCAGGTTGCTCAGATCAGTGGTCCTAGGCTAGCAATCTAGCTTTTATGATTTAGCAATTGAACTCTGGAGTTGTTTTTTCAGCTTGGAACTCCCTTAAATCTGAGTTTTATACAGGTCAGTGTGTTCCTTTTTTTCTTGCCTTTAGACAATTTTTTTTCTTTTAACCATAGCTGTTCTGACTGCAGCTAGATTCCCTTCCCATCTTGCTGTAATTTTATTCCTCTGGTTCTCTTGTTAGCAGACTGTTTTTGTTAGTAGTGGACAGTCCTTGTAAATGCAGAGTAAAGCTTCTGTTCCAAAACAAGTGTTTTAAAATGTGTCATGTTTAGGTGAACAGCAGTTTTCTGAAGATCATGCCATTTGGTGATGCTCTTAATCAGTAACCATTAGAAAAAAGGGGAGAAAAAGCATTTGGAGTTAGAGAAATCGGGGCTACCCTTGCATCTGAGTCCTGTTCTGGGGCATTCTCCTCACCTGTTTAGAATTTAGTCAAGAGAAAGTCAGAAGCTAATAAGGAATATTTTCCCAGTGCCAAAAAGGTTGTCTGTGGATACTTACCACATCACACTCTATAAGAGATTTCATTTGTTGACTCTGCATCTCTGAGAGGCCCTTTAAAGGGAGAGCCCCATAAAAAGAACCACCCTCCCCATGCTTTTGTGTGGTCATTATACTGTGTGAGCCCAAGCTCTGTGACCCTGCATACCTTCTCCTCAACCTCGTAAAGCTAATACAGGTCTGTATATGGCCACCTGAACCGTACCTGAACCAACATGTCAACCGCTTTATGTCACTGACTTTGCCAAAATAGCAAAGTTAATTTTTATGAATGCCTCATTTGACAGAACCTTACTGAATTTTAGAAAAAACAAAATGGAGAAAAGTATTCTGTCCAAGGTTCTCCTCAGGACAGTATTCACAGACTCAGCAGACCCCACATCAGCTTTGATTTTAGATGCTCCCAGCAGTCTAATTGGTAATCACTGTAGAGGATGCAAAAGATTCCAGAATGGGTGTCTGTTCAGAGGAGGAATTTTTGGGGAGAATGAACAGGAGTACTACAGCCCTCCTCCTTGGATGGTAGCAATTTGCCTCCTGAGGCCATGCACAGTTGGTGCCTATGAATGCAAGGATCACATGCCCCTCCATCTGGCAGTCTGGCTGGCCATCATTTTCAACAGGTAGTGGGTAAGAGAAATGTGAAAAAAGGTATTTCCTTTTTATAATTTCAGTCATGCTAGTCTAACCTTTCACTGATGCCCTATCTTATCAGAACTCCACAGCAAGAGTAGTCACAGAGCCCATTTACAAAAAGAGACATCCAAGACAGACCAGTCAAAGAAAGGCTAGACATTTGCTCAAGGTCATTTTTACTTCCCAAGAGAACCAAGGACCTCAGGCCAGCTATCAGTCCGGGTGATCTAAATCAGTACATACCAAAGGACTCCTTTCACATGGTAATGGGTGCAGTCTGTCTGCCCTTTTTTCTCTGAAGGAAACTGGATGTCCAAAATCTACACTTGCACATCACAATTACCAAGGAATCTAGATGTTCATTTGCTTTCTGTTAGAAGTCAGTAATTTTCAGTTCCAGGCGTTGCCAGTCATTATCACTACAACATCTTGGGTGTCCTGAGGTGTTCATGAAATGTGTATTTATGACAACAGCAGCTGTAGTTTTTTTTCCCCTTATCTCTACTACTGTCTCCTAGCAACCCCAACAATGGAACGGTCTTACTGTCAACCATGGTAATCACCTTCAACTGTTCCAGTTCTTTGGAATAATGGGCAAACTTGAAAAATCCCTGTAGATACTCAAAAGATCAGATTACTTTTATAGGTTGCATCTGGGATATATTGTCTTGCAGGTCACTCCTTCCACCAGGCAATATTTCCTTCATCTGGTCAGAATGATGATGAGTTTAATGTCATCCCCACTGTTCATGGTGATCCACACCAGTTATTACCTGTGAGTTCTTCAGTTGACCCTCATAGGTCAGTGGACAACATTTCAAACCAATCAGATGCTTAGATTAGGATTTCCAAGAAGTGCAAGGAGTGTCTTGTGTTGTGGTTTCTGTGATGCTCCTGCACTGGCCCCACTAACACCAGTGAGGGATGTGCACACTGGAAGGATGACAAGTACACACACACACAGTAAAGTACAATTTCCCTTAAGAGCACACAGAGATCATAGTCTGGGGCTGGTTTCTCTCTCCAGATCCCCAATAAGACTCCCCACTGGTGCAGCTATAGGTTTCAGGTCTCAGCTGCATGATGAAGCCAAAATCTCCAGCACCCTCTCTGTCCAACCAGTGCTTCATGTCTCTGCCCAAGTAACTGACACACACTTTGATTTGATTTATATACACAGGCACTCCTGGGGAAGGCTGGCACAGGTTCTCTAGCTATGCCTCCTTCTGCCCAGACTATATGGTAGTATCACCTGCCACCAACCGCCCTTAGCTACTATAATGGCCCTTATCAGAGGGTGCCCAATTCTACAGTGTAATGTTACTGTTATCTGAATAGTAAGTGTGACCAGAACTTTTAAGGCTATTTAGGAGTGGCCTATACAGTATCATCAAATACATATGCAAGTACGCTAAGAGCTTAAATATCTCTAAACAAAACTAGCCACAATTAAAAGGTTTAAATATATTTAATAATAATTAATAAAAGCACAAGACAATACTCATTAACACAACACAGTGAGAATATAGTTCATAATCACAGGAAATATTTTAAAACAACATTACAAAACAATCTCACATAAATACAGAAAACATCTAGACTACTCTTGCTATATTCCTATCTGTCTCTGAGACACTATGTCCTAAATGTCTTACTTACAAAGCCAGACAGATATAGAAGATATGTTTACAGGTCCAGAACAAAATACATAATGCACAGACTTTCCCTCTGAGCTTGTTCTTAAATTAATAATACACATTAGTGCTGGGTTAGCTAGATGACATCACTATTTGACACCTGCATGTAGTTCCCAGGCTAAACAGATACCAACAGAATTTAACATGTCTCTGAAAAATACTTATCTCTTAGAAGCTTGCCTGAAACTGGAAGTCATAAAACAATTAACTTGGAAACCTGTAATTACCTCTGTTTCCAGGCAATAGGAAAGCCTACAACTCTAGACATTGTGTCTGCTTTGAGCTGAAACAGAGATGTCATAAACAAGTTCCACTTATTTTCTTAGAGTTTGCAAGTTAACTCTGTATATTCCAGTCTTTACCATCAACACATACATTTGCATAGGCATGTAGTTTATACACATTTCTGCTGTTTTCCAGCAGGGTGCACTGTGATTACAATCTTGAAGCCCAGTACAGAACATACAGTTTTCTTATATTTCTAAGGCAAACACGCAAATCGTATTACTATTCACAAATGACATAGAATTGTTTACAAAATTCTGTCTAGCTGGGCTAGCAGCCTTCACAGTTTCAAATACAATATTTCTCTGGGCAGATGCTGTTCAAGTCCATTTCTGTGACAACTTTGACCACAGATGCTCCTGCTGTAGGGTGGGAAAGCAGAAAGTGCCTATTTTTCCTCAAGAATCGAATGTTCCTGTAAATATTCTGGAAATAAGGGTCATCCTTCTCATCTTGCAGGTATTTCAAGACTCCATTCCCCCACCCTTCTATTGCCATCCACTCCAACAATATGGTTCTGGTTTGATACATAAACAAGCAGGAGGATCACATTTCTATACTCGTGCTGAAAAGTCATGAGAGTGAGCCTCTGCTTTGAATCACTTTCTCATTGCCTCTCACATCTTGAAACAAGCCAGTGGATCTGTTCATTTGATTCCCTATGAGTGGTCTGTCAGTCAGGCTGTAGCCCTGATCTTGTTCTGTTTTCATGGGAAGCCTTGCTGGTACCTGTTTGTGCCCCCAAACAATGTATTCCTTCCATGAAAGAATGCCTCAGTGATGCAGTTACTCAGAAGTGTCACCCAGGATGCCTTTATGCCTTCCTTGATTTCTGTTTTTTTTTTCTAAAAGAAGGGTAAGAATTGCTGTGCCAAAATAAACCTCAAACCTCCTTTTGGCCCCAACAATTGTGTCTCTCCCTAGTTTGGCCATTTGGTAGCATTTTCTCAAATTGCTGAGTGTGTTTTCTTAGCTTCCATCAAAGTTTGCAAGACCTTTCTGAATGGCTTCTTTCTTCTGTAACCCCAGTCAAATCATTAATTCTCCTTGGGACCTTTATTTCTTTATCAGAAAGCTTATTCTTTTGCATTTCACACCTGCATCTGCAGGCCTAAAATATCTTTCATGCAAAACACTGTGACCTGTGGTTGTTACTTCAAACAAAAGGGTCTATGAGCTCCAACTCTTGTGTCAACCATCTGTACCACATCTTACACAAAACTAGAGTAACTTTGAGAACTAACCCCTTCTTCATGTCCAAGGTAGCCACAGAGTCTAATATTAATCAGTGCATTGATCTGCTAGTGTTTGTCCCATTTACGCCAACCACAGGGAAATACTTTGTTGTATGGATGTTCATAGACAACTGGGATGCTGCTTGTACAGAACAAAAGCCATTTGAAAAGATGCACGGCTGTTTATTTTATTCTCTCTTAAGAAATTTGATACTTGCTCGTCTAAAGCTACCCATTCCATTTGGTTTTCACAGGACATAATGTTTTGTTATTGCAAGCATGGCAAGCCCTTATCACAATGTACAACTTTAGGGTCTATATTATATTAGCAAATGCTTGAAATGTCGAACGCTGTATAATCGACCCAAACAGTCCAAAAATGCAAAATGTTGAACACACAGATCAGTGATTTTTTACCCCCCAGGGAACAAAAATCACTGACCGGTAAAAAAAAAAAAAAAAAAAAACAAACACAAAATAAAGTGAGGGGGCTGTGCCTCCTACACATCCCCTACTTAAATATACCAACTCTGACATCGCACCACAGTGAAGGAAATGGCAAAGTCCCAAAAATGGCCCAGTGTTTTTTTTCCCTAGGAAAAAATTCACTGTTCAGTGCTCTTGGCATTTTGTCATTTCCCTTAAACACGTTCGATGAAACAGCATTCACAACTTTAAGCATTTGCTTAAATAATAGGAACCCCAACTTTACACTCTTCTAGAGCCATGGCTCTTTCTAACCTTTCTTCAAAAAATTCCTTAGTTCATGACGTGTGGCCAATACTTTGATATCTAAGGACACTTTTACAAGGTAGTGCAACTTGGATGGGATTTTTAGATGGATGTCTTCTTCATTCACCCTAAGGGGGCAATCTTTCTTGATAATCACACAAGAGGTCTTGCTTGGGGTTGTGTCCAGCTGGTACATAAGATTGGAATAATACTTGGCAAGTAATCACAAGGACCATAACATGCCTAACTATGTACATTGTTTAAGCAGACAAGCTTAAATACTGCTTACCTCATAAACCAAGTAGGGTCTTACATGATAACCCTGGTATATTTGTGTTTACCCATCCAGTCACCAAGACTAGCCTTAAAAGAAGCCAAACCAGTAAATTTTTAACCTGTAGAGGCAACTTATTCCATAGGCAGGGAAATGGTGTATTAAATACCTATCCCTCCAGCAAGTCTTGCTTATTTGATGTACATTTAGATGTCCTTCCATATCACTGTTGCAGTATTCCTTATATAAGGGATTTCCTGCCAAGGATAGCCCAGCATCTAGCCAATGTATCAAAGCCTTTAGTATGTACATGTGCCATAATTCACATGTATGCTGTCCATGCAAGACATAGGGCATAAAAGCGATGTCTGGATATACACACCAGAAATTCTTTGCCACCAATCTTAATGCCATCATTGAACCTTGGTCTGAATGCTTTTCTTCTGTGCTGGTTACCAAACTATTTTTCAGATAAGTGCCCCACTGGGGTTCTTCCTTATCTTTTTCTCTTTTATTTTTAGTGGTGTTGGTTTCAGGTCAACCAGAAAGTGAAAACAGTGTTGAAAGCAGATTCTCCCTAAAGATTGTGACAACCAGTGTTTCTTCTGTCTGGATGCTTCCCAGGACCATATACAGTGTTCTATCTACCAAGCATGTGTCCCCAAGACCCTACATAGTTGTCTTTCCTCCTTGTCTATTTACCTTGAAAACCAGCATCTTAAGCTGTTGGCTCATTGTACTATGACAGTCTTCCCACCCTGAGGTCATCCTTCAGTCACGAAAAATGCCAAAAAACTTAGGCCTGATATGGCTGCTGTTCAGCCTCCCTGGATGTCTGTCTCGAGGCTAGTGAAAGCATAGAGGATCATCCAGCTGTTGCTTTGGATTCCTCTACCACAGCCCTGTTGAAGGCTGGCATGGATCCAACTTTTCACATATCCTCAAGAGGTTTTACAATTATCTGCTTCAGATGTTGAGGGGAACCTTGGCTGATTATATCCACGGGACTGAGGAGGGTTCTACAGCTCTTAGTGAGGGAGTGGATTTCTGCTATGCTTATTGAGTGTTGACAAGGGTCTGACTCAGGGTTTTTCATGTGGGCTTTCTACAGAAAAAGAAACAGAAAAACCAAGCAAATTTCCCCCGTAGTAAAAAATCACCAAAGAGAATGGCAGGATTTTACTTGGGGGTTATTTAATGCTTTATTGGCTTTAAAGCCTCATATTGCAGTGGTGGTGCTGTGGTAGCATTGTCGCCTCACAGTTAGACGTTGCCCGTTCGATTCTCAATTAGAACGTCTTCTGTGTGGCGACATGCGTGAACAGGCGTTCCTTCATTGAAGGTTGTGTGTTAGGCCCGGCAAGCCAGCACGTAAAACTCTACTGCCAATCATTAGCGGACCGGAGTTCCGCTGTGGCGACCTCTAACCGGGAAAAGCCAAAAGACACAAACAAATAAAATTGACTTTAAAGCATCCTCAAGGGGTCTCTGTGCCTGCCTCTTCCTGGTGAGGAAAATCAGGATTCAGGGTAAGAATCATTATCCTACTTTTGTTAGATCCCTTCCACCTTGGATTATGGTTCAGAGGAAGTGGATTTTATTAGTACAGATTCCCCTTTAGAGGAACTCTCCTTTGGGGATGCTATTTCCCATGTAATTCTTTAAATGGGACTGTTCCCAGGTTTCTGATATCTAGAAGAGGTATTATGAGCTCTTCCATAGAGAGTCTGCTATCTGCTTTTCCTCCAGTTCTGTCTGCCCTCCTAGATACCTTTTCTGCAGCTTCAGTAGCCCCTGATTCTCAGCCCCAGCTCCTAAGAATCCTGACAGATTTTACAAGGTGCCTGATTGTAAATTTTTGTATAAATGCCATGCCTTTTTGCTGATCTTTCTGTAGTGCCTTTTCTGACAAACCCTCCAAGCTGTTGCCATCTACCAAGCTGCTTCCTTCAGATAAGGATATTAGGGCCATGAAGAGGCTGAGCAAAAAGGTTTATACTGCTGTCACCCTGTATTTTAGGTCTATTAACTACCAGACTCCTATGACCAGGTATGTTTTATCCCTCTTTTCTCAAATTTCTCAGGTGATTTCTGATCTTCCACATTCTGAGGGGAAAGCTTCAGCCCTTTCCTTGTTGGATTTTCTTTTTAAGTTGTCCACCACTGCATTAAGTAGTTATGGTGCAGCTGATGCATCTTCCAGAGCTGCTGCTTTTGGATGAGGCATTACTCAACTTCATCTTCAGGCTTTCCCTGATGAAATTAAGGCCAAATTATTGGATGTTCCTTTGGATAATAAAAATCTTTTTGGTGCTGCTGATGAACTTTTTAAATTTCTCCAGGATAAGGGCAAAGCTGTGCAGGAGTTGAAACATATTTTTCTTTTGCCTGTTCCAAAGTTTCAGAGGAATTACCTTTCCAAATCTGCTTTTGTTCACAGACAGTCTTGCCCTTCACCCAAGGGTAAAAAGTTTCTAGATGTGTGCCTCTTGCTAATTTTATATAGTCCCCTGTTTCACAGAAGCTTCCTTTTCAGGACTAGTTGGGTTCCATTTGACAATTTCCTTAATTTTTTCCCTCAGTCAGGTTCCCTTGTCCCTTGACTTTTCACTGTCCCTTCCAAATTGGTTAAGGATCTCAACAGACTCTTGGGTTCTGTCCATTATCTGCCAGGGGTATTTCATGCTTTGGAAACTTCTTCCTTTCTTTATGGGCATCCTCAGCCTCCTCAACAACAGCTTCCTCTCTCCACAGAGATGCTTCATGCTGTTTTGACCCAGGCACCATTCAAGCTCTGCCCCCTGCCCATGAAAGGAGATGTTTTTATTCCAGAATGGTTCTGGTTCTCAGAAAGAAGGGCATCTGAAGACCAATTCAGCTCAACAATTTCCTCAAGGTCCCCTCCTTTTGGATATTGTCTCTTTGAACCTGATTTCCTCTTGTTCTTCCCCAGGCCTTTCTGGTCTTTCTGGATCTCAGGGATACCTACCTTCATATTGCCATTCACCCCGTTTTCAGGAAATGTTTGCATTTCTTTGTTTATTCCTTGCATTTCCAGTTCTCAGCTTTGCCCTTTGGCCTCTCTACTGTCCCAAGGGTATTCACTAAATGCCTCACTCCTGTCATTGCCTTTTGCAGGATGAGTGCAGTTCAGATATTTCCCTACCTGGTTGATCTGCTCATTCAAGCTTCTTCCTCCAATGCTTTGCTTCAGGATCTTAAGTTTACTATTTCACTATTACAAAGTCTTGGATTCACCATAAACTTTCAAAAATCAGTCTTGACTCCTTTTCAGGATCATGTATTTCCTTGGTTGCAGGATTCAGACCATCCTCATGCTGGCATCTCTGCCTGCCCTATGGCCCTGTTTCTGACTGCCTTTTTCCAGTGTCTTCTTTCTATGGATTCAGTCATGACCAGGGACTTTCTCAGGGTCCTCAGGTTTATGGCTTCTGCCATTCCCATGCCGCCTCTGGCCAGGCTTCATATGAGAAAGCTTTAGTGGTACCTCAAGTCAGCATGGCTTCAATATTGTCACCCCCTGGACTTCCTAGTTCCCTTCCTTCCTTGTCTCAGTCTCATGCTTCAGTGGTGAATTCATCAGCTTTCTCTCAACCCGGTGCTTCCTTTCCAGTCTCCAGTCCCAACTCAAGAGCTCTTTACAGATGCCTCAGACATGGGGTGGAGAGCTTACTTCAGCTCTGTCAAGGTTCAGGTTCTCTGGCCTCTTCATCAAAGGTTGGACCACATCAACCTCAAGGAGATGCAGCTCTGCTTCTATATCTTTAGGCTTTTCATTCCCTCTTTCATCCTGGGCCCCTCAAAGTTTTCACAGACAATAGCACAGTGATGTAGTATATCAACAAGCAAGGTGGTACAAGGTCTTACCTCCTATGCACAGTAGCCATTCAGGAGGTTGGACCATATCAGCCTCAAGGAGAAGGGAGCTCTGCTTCTAGATCTTTGGGCTTTTCATTCCCTCTTTTATCCTGGGCCCCTCAAAGTTTTCACAGACAATACCACATTGATGTGGTATATCAACAAGCAAGGAGGTACAAGCTCCTACTTCCTACGCACAGTAGCCCTTCATGTCTGGGTCAAGCTGTCTAGTATCAAGTGACTCTTCAGGCTGTCTACATTCTGTCAGAGCACAATCTAATGGCAGGCAGCACACAAGCTCACAGATGGATGCTTTGCAGACATATTCCTGGACATTGTTCATTGGTGGGTTATTTCTCAGGTAGATCTTTTTGCCTCCCCTCTGCCTCCCTTCTGAACAGAAAACTTTCTCTTTTCAGTTCCAGAGTCCCAAGTACTCTTGCTTGGAAAATAGATGCTCTGTCTTTCCCTTGGAAGGGGATGTTTCTGTATGCCTTTCCTCCCCTTCCCCTGCTTCCAGGAGTCTTGCACAAGATCAGGCAGGACTCTCCCAAAGTCTTGTTGGTGACTCTTAGCCCAGACAGTATTGTTTACTCCTTCTTTCTCACTTAACCAGGGGCAATCACCACAAGATGTCCTTCCATTTCACTGTTGCAGTATTCATAACATTAGGATTCCCCTGCCTAGGGCAGCCCGATATCCAGCCAGTATACCAAAGCCCTAGGTTGCTTTAAGGTATGCTGTGCATCACAAGTATGGTCCTTGCATAGCTTAAGGCAAAAAGTGATGTCTGGATGCATCATCTTCAGAACTTCTTTGCTGCCAGTCTGAATGCCATCTCTTGTTCATCTGTCTGAATGCCTACATTCCTTTAAGGTACGCTGTGCATCACAAATACGGTCCTTGCATAGCTTAGGGCAAAAAGTGATGACTGGATGTATCATCTTCAGAACTTCTTTGCTGCCAGTCTGAATGACATCTCTTGATCATCTGTCTGAATGCCTACGTTCCATTGCTGGTTCTGAGCCATTGCAGATAAGTGCCCCTTTGGGGTTCCTTTTTTACTTGTCTTTTCTTTTTGTTGTTTGTGGGGTTTCCTCTCATCTAAGAAGGGTAAATACTAGTGTAGGAGACAGGGTAGGAGACAGATTCCACAAAAAGATCATCATGAACACTGTCTCTTTTGCCTTAGCGCTTCGCACGACCATAAGTCCTGTTCCATCTGTCAGTCTTTTGTACCTTCAATTTTGCATAGTAGACTCTTCTTTGGCACTGTATCTTGAGAATCAGCATCTTAAAGTTCGCATAAAAGATACAATGGAGGGAACTTCCTGCTCTGAGGTGCAGCTGTCTAGGAAGAAGGCCAAGAAGCCTAGTCTGGAATCTTCCACTATTCAGCCCCCACTGTACATTTCTCCTGAGGTGAGTGAATACCCTGAGGTTTGCCCAACTTTATTGTCAGACACCTCTGCCATGATGTGGTTGGAGGCCAGCAGGAACATGGCTTTAAATACATCCAAGGAGGCTTTGCAGACATCTGTTTGGTTGATCATTTCTGAGAGGCCTAGTGGTGTTCCTCAGATTTTAGTCAGAGAAGTCTTCCCTACTACCATTATTGAATGCCATCCTGGGTCATAGCCGCCCAAGATTTATAAGGCAGATGTCCGATTGAAGAAAAAACAAAAAAATAAACATATTTCTCTTGCTCTTAAGGATCTACAGAGTGAGTGGCAGACCTTCACTCAGGGTTGGTTTAGTGCTTTGATGGCATTGAAACCTCCTCAGGGAGTTTCCGTTCCAGCCCCCCCTTGGTCTTCTACTCTCTTTAAAAGACCCAGGGAACAGGATTCCTCTGAGGAGTAGTTGGATTTGGATAAGGAATCCCTTGCTTTACTCTTCTCAGATTCCTCCCCTGTTGGATTGTGGGTAGCAGGAAGAGGAACCTACCAGTCCTGATACTCCCTTTGAAGAGATTTCTTTTGTGGACACAATGTCCAGGATGATGGAGTTCTTTAAATAGGATTGTGCTCAGGTCTCGGAGATTCATAAAAGGTACTATGAGTTGCTGCAGATGGAATCTTGTAACCTTCTGCTGTTTCTCCTGTTTTGGCTGCATTGTTGGATGCATTTTCCAATGCCTCTAAAGCTCCAAATTCTCAGCCTCCTGCTCCAACGAAACCTGATAAGTTTTATAGAGTGCCTGAAGACTGTAAAGTTTTGTACAGGCATCCTGCTCCTGACCTAAGCCCTCTCAATTGCTTCCTTCACCCAAATTACTTCTCTTTGATAAAGATAGCAGAACCATGATAAGGCACTAGGTAAGAAGGTTTACACCTCAGCTACCTTGGCTTTTAGGGCTGTTAGTTATCAGACCCATATGTCCAGGTATATGTTGACTCTTCTATTCCAGGCTTGTCTCTTTATATCTGCTCTTCCAGATTCTGAAGGTAAAACTTCTGCTCTTTCCCTTTTAGGGACTTCCTCCCAAGTGGCTTGTCATTCCATCAGTGTGGTTATGATGCAGCAGATGCTTCTTCTATGGTTGCTGCATTTGGGTCAGTGATGAGGAGGTATTCTTGGCTTCAGCTTCAACCTTTGCCTGATGATATCAAGGCTAAGTTGACAGATGCCCTCTTGATAATAAACACTTGTTTAGTGATGCTGCTGCTGATTTGTTTAATCCCCTTCAGGATAAGGGAAAGGCTTTACAGGAACTCAAATGTGTTTGTTTCTCCTGTTCCTAAATTTTAGAGAAACTACCCCAATAAACCAGCCTTTGTTCATAGGCAATCTCCCCCTCCCCTAAGGGCAATAAGGGTGGCAGATGGGCTCCTCTTGCGTACCTGTCAACTGTACTTATTTTTGCAGAATGTCCAGATTTTTGCCCCATGTTTTTGGTTTGTTTCACATAAAGTTGTGGTTTTCTGGCAAATTATTGGCAAAACATTGAGGGTTTAAAGTCACAAAATAATAGACATTTGAATTTCAGACTTCATACCATTCAGAAAATTCATGCTAATGCAAAACCTGTTATTCTATCAATTTTCTAAGTTTGTAAGAGCAATATTTAAAAAGTGTCCCTATTTTTGGGCTTTTGTCCCCCCATTAAGGATGGCCTAGTCCAGATTTCTTGCTGTAAGAGGTTGAGGGGTATATCCTCCTGTTAAGTCTACTCAGACTTCAGTGCTTCAGAAGTCTTCCTTTCCAGGTGCTGTCTGACTATCCTATTCTTTCCAGCGACTTTCCTCATCCTCTTCGTCTCTCTCTCTCTCTCTGTTCCTGTTTGGCTGCAGGTTACAGGATTCCTGGGTTCTGTCCATTATTCACCAGGGGTATTTCATGGTGTGGAAATCCCTTCCCCTTTTATTGGTATTCCTCAGCCTCCTCAGGAACAACTCTTTTTTTCCCCATAGATGCTGCGGGACCTTTTGACTCAGGGTACTATTCAAGAGGTGCCTGTGTTCCAAAGGGGGAGGGGGTTTTACTCTGGGATGTTTCTAGTACCCAGAAAGTAGGGTACTTTGAGACCAGTTCAAGACCTCTTTCATATAAACACTTTTCTGAAGGTGCCCACTTTTTGAGTGTTGTCCCTTCAGACTTTGATCCCTCTTTTCCTTCCTCTGGCTTACATGGTATCTCCAGATCTCAAGGATGCTTATCTCCATATTCCAATCCATCCCCTTTTCAGGAAGTTCTTACTTTTCTCTGTTGCTTCCTGGCATTTTCAGTTCTCTGCTTTGCCCTTTAGCCTTTCTGCTGCCCCAAGGGTATTCACCAAATACCTCATTCCCGTGATTGCTTTTTGCAGGATTCAGGGGATCCAAGTTTTTCCCTACTTGGATGACCTGCTGTTTCAGGCATCCTCTCCAGGGATCCTGCTTCAAAATCTCTATTTTGCCATTTCTCTTCTTCAGAGCCTGGGGTCTACAATAAACTTCAAAAAGTCTTCTCTGATTCCTTCTCAAGATGATGTTTTTCTGAGTTGCAGAATTCAGATGGTGCCATCCCCTGCTTTCTCTGAAGGGCTTGACCCTCATCTCCTTCTTTCAAACTCTGGTTGCCATTACATCCAGGGAGTTTCTGAGAGCTCTGGGTTTTGTGGCATCCACCATCCCTTTGCTCCTTCTGGCCAAACTTCAGGAACCACTAAAACCTCCTCATGTGAAGTCATGTGAATTCATCCCCTAGAATTGTTGTCCCTAAATCCAGGGCTCCCTTTTCATCCCCCTATTCCTTCTCAGGAGCTGTTCACAGATGCTTCAGATGTGGGATGAAGAGCAGCTTTTGGCTCCCTAAAGGTGCAGGGGGTATGGTCTCCTCTTCAACAGAATGTGCACATCAGTGTCAAAGAGATGAAAGCCCTTCTGCTGGCTCTTAAGGCTTTCCATCCTCTCTTCTTCCCAGGACCTCTCAAGGTCTTTATAGACAATAACAAATAGAACAATACCGCCAGATAAAGCACTCTTATTAAAAGTCCAAATAGCTAAGTAAAAAATAATAAAGAGTGCACCATATATGGCCAAATCGAATAAAACACTGCAGTTTTTGTGTCTGTTTTCCATACAATAAACGTGGACTACTGATTTTATCAGAAGAGCCTTGGAGTTTTATTCGATTTGGCCATATATGGTGCACTCTTTATTATTTTTTACTTAGCTCTTTATAGACAATACCACAGTGATATGATATGTAAACAAATGAGGGGGAGGCAAACAAGATCTTATCTTCTTTGTTGGTTGGCACTGCTGGTGTGTGATCTTGCTGTCCAGTATCAAATGATTCTTCAGGCAGTTTACAATCCCTCAGGTGAAAACATTGTGGCAGACACTCTGAACAGGTCCTTAACTCAATCCCATGAATGGATGCTTCACAGGGATGTATTTCTGGGCATTGTCCACCATTGGGGTACTCCTAAAATAGACTTATTTGCCTCCACTCTGAGCAGACAACTTCCAGTATTTTTGTGCCAGCTGTCTTTTTCTTGGAAGGGGGTGTTTCTTTATGCTTTCCTTCCCCTCCCCATAATTCCAAAAGTCCTGTTCAAAATTCAACAGGATGCCCCCAAGATCTTGTTGGTGACTCCCTTTAGGCCGATTCAGCAAGGGCAATCTTCACAAGTTTCTTCACAGGCTGCACCTACTCGCACAAAACAAGGGATCTCTCATCCATCCTCACCTGAACACTCTTCAACTGACTCTGTGGGTGATAGGATTTTGATTCCACATAGGCACCTTTTTTTGTAAGGACGTGCTTAGGGTCCTGCAGGAGACCAGGAAACCTAATACTAGGAAATCCTACTTACCCAAATGGAAGAGGTTTTTGTTTGGTGTCTCTCTCATAACCTGGATTCACTTTCTGTGGATGTTTCTTTGGTTCTCTTCTATCTGTGTGAATTGCTCAATGCTGGGTTGGCTTATTCTTTTGTTAAGGCCAACTAATCAGCTAGCTCTGCTTGTCTTCCTTTATCTCTTTCTTTAACTTCCAGATTTGAAGCCAAACAATTCCTTAAAGGCATCCTTCATATTAGGCCTGCCAGGAAGTGTGGTCTTCCTCCCTGGGATCTTAATTTTGTTTTAGAGAAATTGACTGTGGCTCCATTTGAGCTAGTGGCTTCAGCTTCCTTGCAACATTGCTCTTGGAAAATTGTTTTTTTGTTAGCCCTTACTTCTGCCAGATGGTTCCCTGCGCTTTAAGCCCTTATGGCTTGTCCTCTGTTTTTGGTGTTTCATTAGAATAGGGTGTCCTTGTATACTTCTTTACATTCACTCCTGCAGTATTTATAACATTCAGGGATTCCCTGCCATGGAAGCCTGTCATCTGGCCAGTGTACCAAAGACTTCCTGTTCCATTTAAAGGTGCACCTGAATTTCACTCAAACACTCCTTGCATACCATAGGGTATAAAGGTGCCGTTCAGGCTTACCATAAACAGAACTTTTTTGCAGCCGGTCTGAATGCATTTTTTTCACCATTGGTCTATTTACCTGCGTCCATTTTGCCAGATGAACACATTTTTATTCTCCTGTGATTACCTATGCCTCTTTGCTGGGCAGATATGTGCCCTGTTTTTTTTTTTTTTGTTTGCTTTTTCTTGTTCTTTTTTTTGTGCTCCTTGGGGTTAATGTTGTCTGGGAAGGGTAAATGCCAGTGTGGGAGACAGATTCCCCATAAAGACCACCAGGAGTGTCTCATGACCATACACCTTGTTCTCTTTGCCAGGTTTTCATTCCAAAAACCCTTTGCTGTAGACTTTCTTCCCTTTCTTTGTATCTTGAGAACCAGCATCTTAAGCTTCTTGCTAAAGATACAATTGATGGAATCTCCCACCTCGAGAGTCAGACATTAAGGAAGAAGGTGAAAAAGGTGCAACTGCAATCTTCCCCAGTCCAGCCTCTACCAGATGTTTCTCCTGAGGTTGTTACAAACCTGGAGGCTCACCAGGCTATGTTGTTGCATTCCTCTACCACAACCATGTTGGAGGCTGGTGAGGTTCCAACTGGCAGCACATCCAATGAGGCTTTGCAGGCATCCATCTCAGATGTTCAGGGGGAACCACGGTTGATTTTTTCTGAGGGACTTAGAAGAGTTTCTCAGCTTTTAGTTGGTAAGAGGTTCCTACTACGGTTCTCCACTGCCATCCTGGGTCTGAGTCTTCTCAGTTTCTTGGAAGGGACATTCTCTTAAAAAAAGAAACAAACTTAAACATGCTTCTTCTGCTCCTAGGGATCCTCAAAGTGAATGGCAGGCTTTCACTCTGGCTATTTTCTGCTTTAATGACTTTAAAGCCTCCTCACAGAGTTTCAGTTCCTGTGCTTCCTTGGTCCTTTACTCCCCTTAAAAGGCCTAGAGATCAGGCTCCTTTTGATACTGAGTCAAATTTTGATGATGAATCCCTGACTTATTGTGCTCAAATTCCATCTCCTTTGGAATGTGGATCAGAGGAGGAAGACTCTGTTAGTCTCTGATGCTGCTTTTGAGGAAATTTCCTTTGAATACACTCTAGGATGATGGATTTCTTTTTAAAGTGGGATTGTGCTCAGGTCCCTGATATCCATAGGAGGTACTATGAGTTGCTACAGTTGGAATCTCCTAAACCTACAGCTGTTCCTCCTGTTTTGGTTGCTTTGCTGAATGTTTTCTCCAATACCTCTCATGCTCTTGATTCTTTACCCCCTGCTCCCAAGAAGCCTGATAGGTTTTCCAGGGTGCCTGAAGATTGTTTCTTTTTGTATAAATGTCCTGCTGCTGACCCTTCTGTGGTCTCTGTAGCTTCTGATAAGCCATCTCAATTGCTTCCTTCGCCCAAGTTATTCCCTTCTGACAAAGATAGCAGAACTATGGAATAGCTGGGTAAGAAGATTTGCACTTCTGATAGCCTTGATTGTAGGGCTGTTAATTATCACACCCATATGTCTAGGTATGCATTGGCTCTTCTTTCTCAGGGCTGTCAACTTATTTCTGATTTTATAGGTTTATAGGTTTATAGGTAAGTACTAAGCTAGCTGCCCTTGCGAGCCATTTTAAGCCTAGCCAATTATCCCTTGTGAGACTCAAACCCTGCACCTTGTGTTTGTAAATCAAACACCTTAACCATTAGGCCACCCTCCCAACCCCCATTTTCCTGAGTCTGAGGGTAAAACATCTGTTTTTTTTCTTGCTAGGGATTTCCTCTGAAGTCATTTGTCATTCTGTTGAATGTAGTTATGATACGGCGCATGCCTCTTCTAGGGCAGCTGTTTTTGGTTCAGTTATGAGGAGCCACACAGTAAGCTTCTACCAGTACAAAAAACACCAAAACAGAACAAAATAATGATAATTGGCATGAGGAACCAAACTATAACCACACTTCTTTAATGTACACTTTATTTTGACCGTTTTCATCCTAAGACTTCCTCAGAACTCAATAAACAATATAAAACTCATCCATCATATATACACCTTTCAATTAACACCATAAACAATTAACCAATTGCTATCTATTAAGTTTTAAAACAATAGGGTGAAACCCCACAGAAAACTACTTATTCACATATAATTTTCTGTATTTTAAAAAACATTTGATGTAAATAACCTCGTTTAAACCAGGTGTTTTGTCTACCTGAAGCTTAACTTGCCAACAAGTTTCCATTTGTGAAACATATAAGAAATTTATTTTCTCAATTTTAGAAGTGGGCAAATTGGATGGAAGAGGTGGTGATTTTAAATTTTTTTATGCTAAAGAAGTGTGGTTATAGTTTGGTTCCTCATGCCAGTTACCAGTATCTTGTTCTGTTTCAGTTATGAGGAGATATTGTTGACTTAGGTTCCAGCCTCTACCGGATTATATTAAAACTAAGATGATGGATGCTCCCCTGGATTCTAAACGTTTGTTTGGGGAAGATGCTACTGGTTTGTTTAAGTCCCTTCAGGATAAGGGTAAGGCTTTACAGGAGCTTAAACATGTTTTTGTTTTCTCCTATGCCTAAATTTCAGAGGAACTATCCTGCTAAGCCTGCCTTTGTTCGTAGACATTCCCGCCCTTCTACTAAAGGCAACAAGAGTGGCAAACTGGCTCCTCCTGCTAAGGCTACTCAGTTTTCAGGGTTTCCGAAGCCTTTCTTTCCAGACAAATCAGGTGCTGTATGACTATCGGTCTCCTCCCAGCCACATTCCCCTTTCTCTCTGCCTTTATTTTTCTCTTCCTGCTTGGCTTCAGATCACTTAAGATTCTTGGATACTGTCGGATCATTCATCAGGGGTACTTCATGTTGTGGAAATCACGCCCTTCTTTTATCGGCATCCCTCAACCTCCTCAGGAGCAGCTTCCCTTTTTCCCAGAATTTCTTTAAACTCTCTTGACTCAGGGTACTATTCAAAAGATGCCTGTGTCCCAAAGGGGGAAGGGTTCTACTCCAGGCTGTTTCTAGTGCCAAAAAAAGAGGGCGCTTGGAGACCTATTCTAGACTTCTCTCATCTAAACACTTTTTAAAAAGTGCCTTCCTTTTGGATGTTGTCTCTTCAGATTCTATTTCCTTTACTCCTCCCTCAGGCTTGTATGGTGTCTCTGAATCTCAAGGATGCTTACCTCCATATTCCAATCCATCCTCTTTTCAGGAAGTTTTTACATTTTTCTGTTTCTTCCTGACATTTTCAGTTCTCTGCTTTGCCCTTTGGAATTTCTACTGCCCCAAGGGTGTTCACTAAATGACTTGCTTCTATGATTGCATTTTGGAGATTTCAAGGGATCCAAATATTTCCTTACTTAGACACTCTATTAATTCAGGCATCCTCTCCAGAGGCTCTTTTGCAAAATCTTCATTTTGCCATTTCCCTTCTTCAGAGCCTGGGGTTCACAATAAATTTCACAAAGTCCTCTCTGACTCCTTCTCAGTATCATGTTTTTTTGGGTTGCAGGATTCAGTTTGTGCCCATGATAGCATCTCAGCCCCCCCCCCCCAAGGCCTTAACTCTAATTTCTTTCACACACTTCTTCCTTTGGCTTCCATTAACACCAGAGAATTTCTAAGAGCTCTGGGTTTCATTGGCATCCACCATTCCGATGCTCCCTGTGGTCAAACTTCATATAAGAAAGTTTCAGTGGTTTCTGAAGTCAGTGTGGCTTCAACATGCACATCCTCTAGACTTTGTAGTTCTTTTTTCTTGTCTCAGACAGGAACTTCACTGGTGGATTTGGCATGTTTTCTGAACCCAGGGATCTCTTTTCATCCCCCTCTACCCTCTCAGGAATTGTTCACGGATGCTTCAGGCATGGGTTGGGGAGCAAATTTTGGCTCCCTAAAAGTATAGGGGGTGTTGTCACCTTGCCAGCAGAGGGAACACATCAGCATCAAAGAGATGAGAGCTGTTCTGCTGGCCCTTCAGGCCTTTCATCCTCTTTTCTCTCCAGAGTCTCTCAAGGTCTTCACAGACAATACCACAGTGATGTGGTATATCAACAAACAGGGAGGACCGAGATCCTACATTCTTTCCTGGTTGGCACTTCTGGTATGGGATATTGGTGTCAAGTGACTCTTTAGTTGGTACATATCTCTTTCGGTCAAAACATTATGGCAGACAATCTGAGCAGGTCCTTAACTTAGTCCCATGAATGGATGCTTCACTGGGATGTGTTTCTAGACATTCTTCACCAGTAGGGTACTCCTCAAATGGATCTTTTTACCTCCCCTCTGAACAGATAACTTCCCCTGTTTTGTGCCAGAGTCCCAGGTCTTCTGGTATGGAAGGTGGACGCCCTCTCATTCTCTTGGAAGAGGATGTTTCTTTATGCATTCCCTCCCCTTCCTCTCATTCCGAAAGTCCTGTTCACAATTCAACAGGATACTCACAAAATCTTGTTGGTGACTCCCTTTTAGCCATGACAGCACTGGTTCTCTGTACTTCTGCATCTAGCCAAGGGCAATCATCATGTTACCTCACAGGCTGGCTCTCCTCACACAAGAAATGGTGTCTCTGATCCATTCCCACCTGTCCACACTTCAACTGACATTGTGAATGGTAGGGTTTTGATACCTCATAGACATCTTTTTTCTGAGGAAGTGCTGCAAGTCTTGCAGGAGGCCAGGAATCCTAGTACTAGGAAATCTTACTTATCCAAATGGAAGAGGTTTTCTATTTGGTGTCTGTCTTGTAATTTGAATCCACTTACTGTGGATGTTCCTTTAGTTCTCTCTTATGTGAGTTGCTCAGTGTTGGTTTGGTCTATTCTTCTGTTAAGGCCCACTTATCAGCCATCTCAGTTTGTCTGTCTTTATCTCCTCTTTTACCTTCTAGATGCGAGGTTAAACAATTTCTCAAAGGTGTTCTTAATATTAGACCTCCCAGGAAGAGTGTTCTACATCTCTGGGATCTTAGTTTTGTTTTGGAGTAATTGACTCAGGCTTCTTTTGAACCTGCTGTTTCAGCTTCCTTGAAACATTGTTCTTGGAAGACTGTTCTGTTAGTTTTTACTTCTGCCAGACGGGTGTCTGAGTTGCAGGCCGTTATGGCTTATCCTCCTTTTTTGATTTTTCATGAGGACAGGGTGTCGTTATGCACTAATCCCTCCTTTAAGTATAAGGTGGTTAATGAGCTTTCCCTTAATCAGTTTATTAACTCATACACTCCAGAGCAGCTCAGAAAAAGCTGCCTGCTTAATTCCACCATAGGAACAAAAGTGCAGCCTGAGCTCATTTTCAGAAAATCCATTTGTAATACCCTACAGAAAACAAATGTTCATAACTCTTTAATTGTAAGATCTAGACTAAAAATGTAAATGCAAATGTTCAGCAGACACTGACCTTTCCAACAGTGTAAATGTTGATAGTGTGTATCAACGTCATTATTAAATATTTGGCAAGAAATGCTGTTGTGCATATTTTTTACCTTTTTGGAAAATCAAAGCACAATATCTTGGGCAATGTACCATGTAGACCCATACAATTTGTATTTAATTTGTCTGTATGAATGTCAGCTTTAAAATGATACCTTAACCATTACTGTGTGATGCTCCTTTATAGAGATATTCACAGAAATATGATTAATATAATATTTCTCATAACAGATAAATAAACAAATCATATCTCATCACCTGTAACAGACAGAGGCTACATATCAGTGTAGAAGTTGTGTGTCTCAATGTCAGCTTCAAAATGATGCATCATTTGTGTCATCTCCATGCTCCTTTGCAAAGATATGGGCATAATAATGAGAAGTACTGGAAATGTATAATTTTCATAATCCTACAAGACTAAACAAACTGTGATATCTGTACATGTGTACACTGCACAGACACAGTTATTTTACCATGTTGTAAGGAGTAATACTGTCTTCAAAATGAGGTATTACTTAGCACATTCAGATGTTCCCTTGCAAAGTGATTTGCCAAAATATGAAAACAATCATAATTTCCATAACCTAAGTCCAAAACAAACTTTGATATCTGTACATGTGTACAACATACAGGCACAGTTCTTTTACCATGCTGGAACTATAAATACTGTCTTCAAAATGAGGTGTTACCTAGCACATTCAGATGCTCCCTTGCAAAGTTATTTTCCAAAATATGAAAAAAAGCATAATTTCCATAACCTAAGTCTGAAACAAACTTTGATATCTGTACATGTGTACAACATACAGGCACAGTTCTTTTACCATGTTGGAACTATGAATACTGTCTTCAAAATGAGGTATTACTTAGCACATTCAGATGCTCCCATGCAAAGTTATTTACCAAAATGTGAAAAACGTCATAATTTCCATAACCTAAGTCCCAAACAAAACAGATATCTGCACATGTGTGCAGCATTCAGACCCAGTTGTTTTACCATTTAGACAGATATCAAATTACACACAGTGACTGACAAGGGGGCACAGAAAGGGCACATACTAGTTATTGCTTCTAGCAATATATATATATATATATATATAGAGAGAGAGAGAGGGACCACCTTTTATTGCCTGCTGCATACTTTTTACTGTATTTTATTGCTATTAACTAATCTGCATGGGTAACTGATTTGTTTGCAGTTAAAAGCATTCTGTAGAGTCTCCTTGCTCTTTTATCTGTTCAAAAGCTTTCATTTTGTGGCTCACTGCTGTGATAAAGATTTCTGTAGTGTTTACTGTTTAAAAGAGTGTAGGCTAATAGCTTTAGTATTGTCCCAGTTCAGATTTGCTGTCTCTTGGCCTGTTTGTTTTTGCAGTGATTGTTCTGAGCACATGACCAGGCCATCTTGAATTAGCAGAAGCCTTTCTTTACCTTAGTGGCAGGACTGTGTTGATTGGCTGCTGACTAGTGGGAGTTGGTTCTTTTGAGCTTTTTTTTTTTAAAAGTTGTCTAAGGTTCTATCTTCTGGTATTTAAGCCCTAACTTTGAGAGAATTTCTGTCTATGCACACTGAGCAGAGTGGAGGAGGAACATTGACTACAACTGTGATCTGAGATATATAACCATAAGTATCCTTTTTTTGGCTTATTTATACTGGTTATTGCTTCTAGCAATTTATATATAGCACTTTTTATTGCCTGCTGCATACTTTTTACTGTATTTTATTGCTATTAACTAATATGCACGGGTAACTGATTTGTTTGCAATTAAAAGCATTCTGTAGAGTCTCCTTGCTCCTTTATCTGTTTAAAAAACTTTCATTTTGTAGCTCACTGCTGTGATAAAGATTTCTGTAGTATTTACTGTTTAAAAGAGTGTAGGCTAATAGCTTTAGTATTGTTCCCCACCCTGCCTCCCTGTTGGTGTCTTGTTGTTATACTTGGGGGCTTTGCAGTTGCCCTCCCCTACTGTAAATTTGATCTGGGACACTCTTCCCAGTCTAGTTTCATTAACTCATTCTACCTAATACAGAGAGAACATCTGAGAAGGCCAACCCATTTAGTTTCTTTCCTTCTGTTCCTCCTTTCTCCCTTTCTTTAAAAAAAATGCCTGAATCTCCTTGTGTTCTGACTGTACTTCTCAAACATTTTGGAAATATAGAGTATATTTTAGTGCATTTATTAAAACTGTATTTGCCTTAATATTGCTACAACTCAAGTGCTCTAGGTTGCACTGCATCTGAATTAAGTGTGTTTAGCTGCTTTAATGTATATATAGACTTCTCTGTATATGTAGACTAGCTGCTTAGTCTACTGTATTACTGCCTCTTAAACCGTTTTTCAGTTGTGCACTTGCCTTGTTTCATTTAAAAAGTTTTAAATTGCTAATCTTGTCGAGTTTTAATTGCACTTACTGTTTAGGGCTATACACAAGTGTGTTAGCCTTTTCAGTGTTTATTTACTGTATTATTGCATTGTTTAGCCTGTTTTAACCAAAAAAAAAATACTACCTTCTTTGCTCGTTTCCTGCCTTTCCTAGCTAGTATAATCCAAATCCTAGGCTTTGCTGGCCTCAGGACTTTATTTTCTGTGTTCAGAGCTATCCAAACCTTGCTGTGGTAGAGGGAAGTCCTACTGCTTACCAGTGGGAGTGTTGAGCATTGTACTGCCTATCTAACACTAGAGGAGTGGTTTCCAGCTCTGAAATTGTAATTTTATTAGCCTTTTGGGGCTGATTTCTATCCCTTTCAACTTTCTGGCTTAAAAATGCATGTGTTTGAGCATTTTTTGCATCGTGCAGCACTGAGGGCTACGGTTAAACTATTCCAGGTGCCAGAAAGTCTGCACTTCAAATTGTCCCTTGTAACTAGTTGGTTTCTCAGTAGTAGCACCAAAATCTGAACCCCTGTGACTAGCACTTGTTGTAGAACCTGCTGGAAAGCACTAGGAAGCCTTAAACTGATACAAGCACTCAACTCTCCTTGTCAATAAGGAGAAATTAATCATAGGCACTAAACAGCCTATAATTGCAAAGTACCTTGCAAAGGTAAGGGAAAACAGCTCTTGTACTTTACAATAAAAAAGTGCCTAAATAGGCATGTCCAAGGGTCAGCTTCCAGTAATTTCTCCTGTCCACCTGGTGAATCTGGGCATACTGGAGCAATGCAGCAACTGCCTCATGTGCACAGACAATCGTCTCCTCCTACCGCCCAACACTACAACCTGTGAGAGATGCACTTACATAGAAAAACTGGAAGCAAAGCTCTCTCCAGCCAAGATTGTGCTAGACAGTCAAGAGGAGAAGGTTAACACCAGCACTACACCTCAAGCAACACATAGCCCTTCAAAACTCACACCATCAACACCCACACATAGCAACACTAAACCCACATATGCGGAGGCCCTTAACATTAACCTGCCCCAAGCAACAAGGACCTCCAAAGCTGAAACTCAAACACCAATAACAACCAAAGTGACACATAGCTCATAACACCAGTGTGCCACCCAACAACAGCCCCTAAGGCAAGACAATGTACCCAACACTTTAGTCATAAGTGACTCTATAGTCAGGCACACTGATGTCCCACTCACCAGGCTGAACAAGGAGAAAATTACAGTCAGCTGTCCGTCGGGTGCCAGGATCTGCCACATAACACATGCACTCAAGTCAATCCGCAACAAGTACAAATATGACTCTGTCATTGTCCATGGTGGAGTGAATGACTTGAGAAGTACCTCCCTGGACTACATGAAAAGAGACATGGAAGAGCTCTCAGATCATGTGACCCAGACAGGTATGACCCTAGCCCTGAGTAGCATCCCGCCTTCGCCCAGAATGATACCACAGTATAAGGACAAAATGACTGACTTCAACAATTGGCTAAGCTTCTGATGTCATTCAAAGGGGAACCAGTATCTGTCTGCCTGGGAAGACATGATCGACAAACCACAGTACTTTGCCAGAGATAGTCTGCACCTGTCATCCCTGGATTCAGGTTACTGGCTAAAGCTCTTGCCATCCCTATAGTGCCTTTTTTAGGCAAGGTTCAAAAGATAAAACCACCATTGTAACAGATACAAGCATGCAAAATCTGAAGGTAATGCTACTCAACCCTATAAGTCTAAACCTCAAAATGCACTCTCTTGAGGCACTCCTAAAAATGGAGAACATCGATATCTGTGCAGTAACTGAGACCTGCAGGCTACAACTCTTACCACACTTTTCGGCCACCAAACCAAGACCGAAACACTAAAGGTGGAGGAGTGTCCATATTCACCAAAGATATTTACACCTCCAGGCTAGTTGCCCAACACAATGCATCTGAAATTCTCCAGGTGCAACTAACACCAGGTAAGACTGAAATCCAAATAGTAGCTTTCTACAGATCCCCCACCATGCCCCAAGATTCTCACTACACCTTTCTAAACATATTGGAAAATATTAAGATACAATCAAACACCATAATACTGGGTGATTTCAACTACCCTGTCATTAACTGGGAAAACTACTCGGGTACCAGCACCTTTTCCCAACGATTCTTGGAATTTATAAATTCCAACACCCTTGATCAACTAATCCATTGTCCCACCAGGGGCTCCAATATCCTAGACCTGGTCATTATCAACATGGGAGATAGATGCTCCACACCAGTGTTCACCCCCTCATTGGTCAGGTCTGACCATAAGCAAATCACCCTTGACATCCACATCCCACCCCCACCCCCCAGTAAGGAAACCTCTGTAAAATACTTCTCCAGAGCCAACTTCATGCTACTCAAGTCAGAAGTGACAAAATTCATGACACCCATGCAGACGGGATATGAAAGTTCGACTGCTGAATCCTACACTAAGGCACTGTATGAGCACATCCACTCTTGCATGAATCGTGCCATCCCAAATAGAACCAAGACGCTCTCCTCCAAAAAAAAGAAGCCAATCTGGTGGTCCCCTGCCATAAACAAACTGTACAACAGAAGGAAGAAACTGTTGCAGAAAAGAGGAAAATCCCAGGATGCAAAAAACTCCCTTACCAGCCTCAGTAAGAAGCTGAGGTCCCTCATAAAATCCTCCAAAGCTAGTTACGAAAATAAAATTGCCAAGGATTCCAAAGACAACCACAAAGCATTCTGTAGTTATGTCAAGAATCTAAATGGCAATGCTCAGATCTGCTCTGAGCTACAACAGAATGGCATTAAATATACTGATCCCAAGGATATTGCCAATATCCTGGCAGATTGATTTAGTACCAACTTCACCCCCCTCACCTCCTAAAGGGCCCATCTCAATACCAAAAGATTGCCAAATTCCAGTAATCACAGCCGCACAGGTAGAAACTGCACCCTCCAAAGCTAAGAATACAGCATCCATGGGACCAGATAACATCCTGGGCTGTGTACTACATAAACTACAAAATGAACTGGCACCTCACCTAAGTGTCATGTTTAATCTTAGCCTCATCTCAGGCTTCATGCCCACTGAGTAGTGCACAGCTACAGTTATCCCACTCCACAAGGGGGGATCCACCTTGGATCCCGGGAACTACCGTCCCATCAGTCTGACGAGCCTGATTTGCAAGGGCATGAAATGCATTATCATGGAACATATAAACAAAGACATTGGCAACCTACAAACACTGGACCCCACCCAGTTTGGGTTTGTGAAGGGCTGATCTTGTCTCCTGAACCTGATTGACTTCTTCGAATCAGTCTCCAGAGCTGTGAACGAGGGTAAGGCAGTCCACACAGCCTATCTGGACCTCGCCAAGGCCTTTGACACCATCCCCCATTCTGGAATCATAGATAAACTTACTAAGCTTGTCATAAATCCCTACATCACTCGATGGGTTACCAACTGGCTTACTCACAGAACCCAGACTGTAAATGTAGCCAACTCCAAATCCAGCTCCAGACAAATGACAAGTGGAGTACCTCAGGGTTCAGTCTTGTTTGGCATCTACTTTTCTGAAGTGCAGGCCAACACTAAGGGACTCTGGCTAACAAAGTTCACAGATGACTGCAAACTGGGAGCCATTATTGAATCCCCAAATGATGTGGATATTCTACAAAAGGGCCTTACAGAAACAGATGCTTGGTGCCAGAGCCATGGGCTCAAGCTTAATGCCAAGAAATGTATAGTTATCCCCTTTGGGAAAAAAACATGTACCCATGAATTACCACATAGGTTGCAGTATTCTAAACACTGAAAGTGTGATAAGAGACTTAGGGACACAGGTGGACAGTGGTCTCACCTTCGATTACCACATCGCCACAACAGTCAGGAAATCCTTCTTTGTGGCACACCTCATCACTAAGGATTTTTCATCCAGAAAAAAGGAGGTCATTGTCCCACTGTACTCATCCCTCATTAGACCCATTATAGAGTACAACACCCCATTTGGTATGTACCTCACAAGACATTTGCAACAGCTGGAAAGGCCGCAGAAATACCTCACTAAAAGAATCACAGGCCTAAAGCAGATGCCCTATGCTGGCCGTCTGAAAAAACTCCAGCTATACTCTGTGGCATATCGTCTACTTAGAGGTGATCTCTGCTTAACTTATAAGACCATGCCAAACCCTGAGCTGTTGGACATGCTCCACTTAAAGAAATCCCAATCCCTCAGAGCCACACGGTCCAGGGATCTAAACCTTGTCATCACAATGAACAAAACATGCTGGAGGAATAGGTTCCTGATCCAGAGACTCCCCATATTTTGGAATAGACTGCCCATACATGTCAAGCAGAGCACCTCCTTGGCCCTCTTCAAAAGAACTTTGATGACTGGATTGAAGATAGGAAATTCACCCCAGGGATCATGTCAGTTACCCTGATAGACAGGGATCCAAGAAAGTAAATATTGTGGGGAGAAATATCCAGGGAATTGTTATGGCTAGGCTTGTATAGGCCCTAGGGCCGATAGCCTAGTACCAACCTATGAACCTATGTAAATGGAAAAAGCAGAGTAAGGACCGCCACTCCACTAACATGCTGAGGACAGGCATGGGGCTTCAGCTCGTAGGCGTCTGAAGTGTCCGATACCAGTGCTGACTACCCACTCAGACTGCCGATAGCAGCAATGACTCCTGATTGCATGCAATCCCAGTAGAGGGATAGTGTGTTGTTGTGTGTGAGAAGGTCAGAAATCTCAACTGTCCAGATGAAGCTTCATAGTTTTGGTCTGTTTATCACAACAATTTGTGATTTTATGGCAAATCACAGGATGCAAGGCACTAAATAATAGCATACATATTCATATCCTTCATACAGCCTACCAGACATGGACGCCAGAACCATGGAGCAAGGGGGAGAGAGCACCCCCCACTTTTACAAGACCGTTTTGTCTAGTTCCCATGGCAGAACAAAAACAAAACATAACTCTACGGTGGTGTCGTCGCAGTGGACAGTTTGATGTTATTTCCACTGCTAGGTGACTCTTAGGTAGGACATTCCAGGGTGAAATCAGTAGTGGATCGGACCATGATTGATTGGGAAATAAACCTGCAAATGTAGATGACTGAGATGTCAGAAACAGAACTCACAAGTGCTGTTTTGACAGTTTGTGCCGACAATAAAAAATGTAATCATCAGCAACTCAAATATATATAGTTGCATAATATAGTATAAAACATTTTAGGCAAACTAAATAGTGTATCATAGTGACACAGACTCACACAGTGACATGAGCGAGGGGTTGTTGCCTTGCCCTTCTTTAGCGTAATAGTCTGTTCATTTCGTCTTACTGAACGGGATTTTTTTTTCTGTCTAAATGCAATTACAATGCAGAAATAGCACTCTGTAACATCTTACTGTTTTGGCAAAATAGACCACTTCAGACAACAACAGGAAATACTGATCTGTCTTCAGAAATGGAGCTTAACAGGCACTTTAACATTCTAAATATGCGGCACAAAACAAACCTCTACGGTGGTGGCGTCGCAGATTTAAGACACCAATGGCATCTTTAAGGAGGGCCCATGTGTCATGCGTACATTGTGGATAACACAGTAGCCACGAAATTTTAAACGTCCATTGCCTGCCTACCTACCTTTGTTATTGCCCAAGTTTCAGGTACAGGCACAGCTTTTTTCTCGGCATACTTGCAGGTAAAGAGAGGGAGAGTTTTGTTGTGCATCTGATGTATGCTGCTGGACTTCGTTTGGTGAGTGTTTTGCCATGTTTCTGATATAGCTATTTGATTTGTCCTAGTTGTGTGTATTCTGTCACATGGTCCTCATCCTCTTTATGTGGTTAGGTCTGCAGAATTGCTTGATGTAATCCTAGATCTTGTGGTCAGATCTGAACAAGATATATAATTCATCATTGTCTTCATCAATAAAACATTAGGTCTCCTCTTTGAGGGAGAACAGTTTATGAGTTTATTAGTGAGCTTGAGCGGCAGCTGCTGGAGAGTATCTGTCACTAAGTTTGTTACATGCAATGAGTATCCTTCCTAACCTCCAGACCACACTAGCCTTCAGATTCAAAATGCACTAAATCTGCACAATCAGTAAATTTGTTGTGGGTCACACACTAAGGCTTGTCATTGCATTTGTAGGCCCAATTCTAGCTGTCATTTTTTTCAGCTTTGAAAAAGCTACTCAGAAGCTGACAGATGATGACATTTGGCAGGTGATTGCTTAGGGATGAGTACAACACAGAGTCCTTAGCATTTTGAATACTGCTGCATTGTCTACAGAATGACAGAGTATTGTTAAGAATTGTGGTAAACAGAATGGGAGTGTGTTAGTATGGTTTGTGATGTAAAATGCTAGTAACTAGGATTATGTCAGTTTGGTTTGTTTTCATTTATATAAATGTATGGTTGCCTACGTAGTAAGTGATGGTTTAATAAAGGTGTTTCTTGTTTAAGATGGCAGGAATTGAATAATTTATGTAATGTCGCTTAGGTTATATGATATATAGCAATATATGTGAAGTATAATGTTTATAAGCGTGAACTTAAGACAGTTTGATTATTTTTATATAAATGTAAATTTCCTTATGTCACAAGTGATAATTCAATAAAGTTGTTTAAAAAAATAAAGAAATATGGTATACAGAAGAGAACCACTTCCTGATCTGTGCCACACTTAAAGCGAACCACTGAGAGGAGAAAAGAATGAAAAACTGTACCAACTCAGAGAAAAAAAACATTATTTTACTATAAAGTCAAACAATAATAGCATCTCTAATTATTTAAACCATTAATTATATCATGATACACATTTATTGACACTCCAGTGTTGGCATGGTGAATGAAAAGCACTACAGACATCACTATCAAGACAGCTTGCATGGCACAAGTCATCCATGTCTGCACTGACAATGAAGCACTGTGTTTCTTCCACCAGGGACAGCCTGCAGAGGATCAGTATAGCAAAATGCAAAACCAGTTCATAATTGAAATGGAGAGTAAAAAGGGAGATAGGAAAGTATGAAAGGAGAATGTAGCAAGAGAGGAAGACACAGAAGGGTGACAATAAGGTATGACAAGTGCAGGAACGGAGAGCTATTTTTGTTGGGTAGAGGTCTCCATTTTCAACATATAAAGAAGAAGGTGTGGTGGGGTGGCTCAAGAAAAATGTTTGGGAAAGAGGAAGAACAACATATAGAACAGCAGGACTAACCTATATAAACCATGAGCACAGAAATAGACATGGTAGCATATACACAAAAGATATGAATGACAGTGGAGTGACACAGGCTGGCAGGGGGTAGGCAGCTGAACATGGCGACAGTTGAACAATGCAAAAGGTATGAGGAATGGCACAATAAGGAGAAGAGTACCTGAATGGAATAGGGCAGGGGGTCATTGCCAAATGTCAGACCATTCCAAAAGACAAAACCCAGCCATCAGTCACTTTCATTGTTGACACCATGGTCAGGCTGCACCTTTGGTGGCCTGATGCTCAGGACCTGACACTTCTGTGATTTGGTAATTTGTGCCTTTCACAGTACTGGAAGGGGACAGGCACTTGTTGACGGACATAATACCAGCCTCTGCAACTGATATTGGGAGATGATGGGACATCCCTTTAGGCTACTTTCAGAACAGGATCCTGCGTCTCCTGCTAGGATGTGACCACATAGGCTACCACCAATCCTTTCAGGTCACCTAAGGTGACTTCCATGCCTATGCTGAAAGGCAGACCTGATGATCACTGGTTTAATGTTACATAGGCAATTTATACTTCAAGGGCAACAGGCACTTTATTTGTAGATGAAACAATGAAATATAAAGTTGGCTGCTAGCAGCAACCTCTTCATTAGTTACAGATCCCTTTAATGTGGAATTATTTAGATGACTTTACTTCTGCAGAGATTTGCATATTTACTGATATTGGTGGATTGTAATGACAGAAGTTTGAGTGGTCTTTTTTGGTAGAAATTTTCTGAAAATGGTAGTTTTGTCATTAATTGGTTCATACATTGTTTCATTGCTTACTAGAAGACTGTTCAATTACAAATTTAAAACACCCCAGAGGTAAGCTTAGTCCTCCAATGGCCAGAAGCAAAATGAATGTGAGTTTTCATGCCCTTCAATGAATGTGAGTTTCAAGGGCAGAGAAGTTTGCTGCTCATGCTAAGTGTGTTTTCATTGTGAGACTGTATTGTTTGTTTAGCAAATGGCTCAGTGTTTGTGCTATTTTATTTCATTTTCTGTAATCACTGTAGAAGTGAATAAGAAAAAAGTATGCATGCTGACAGGTTTGGACAGTGTTTATGGTAACTGAGGAGAACTAGCCAAGTAATGGAACACTGGAGTGGCTGGGGAGGGGGCTGCTGCTGGCATGGCAGGGGGTTACAGTCTATCCATTCAAGTAAAACAAAGCTCAACTTGGATCTAAGGATGGGTAATAGAAAATGTACTCCAGGATTGCTCCTCATGCCACTAATGGATAGAGGCAGTTCCTAAATGCTGCATCCCTTACATGGATCCCCTCAAATTATCTATGGTATGATCACAGTTATTCTCACTAGGGCTATTGTACAATTATCAGCCATGGGATAGGTAAGACCAATCAAAAAATGTTAATGCAAGCACCAAAAGGGAAATTGGCTAAGCTTAAAATATCCTCTAAGTGAACCTATGTTGTGGTAGTAAATAGTTTTAAAAAATTGCCCTTTTGAGATCATGAAGTGCTGCTCTCACTCTCCGCACCCCCTCCCCAGTCTTTAACAGCTTCTGGCACCTATGCTACCAGAAATCCTCTTATTCGAGCAAATGGGATGAAGGTGGACTGCAATGACTCCAAGTGGAGAAAAAGGCAAATCTAACTTGTGCAATCATCAAAGTGATAATGACTTCTACTTATGTGAATAACAGTGACAGCTGCTGACAGTTTTTGCCTAAAAAGTGATAATGGCTTAGTGCTATATTGTAACTGCACTGTGCTAATGCCGTGCAAAGTTATGCATGCTCAGACACAGGAGATAATTGCCTGTTGAGTAGGCATTCATTATATTATCTTCTGCAGCTTCAGTAAAAATAGCACAACACTTACTCAGTAAAAATAGTATAACACTTATTACTGAGCCCTTCCTCCCACCTATTTGTTAGCAAGGTACCAAGCAATGAGGAATGACTCATATTACAATTCTTTGTCTACATCACAAAATGCTGTGGTCAAGTAAATAACAACATTCTCATGTGCATTTTACTTCCAAAGCACTTGGTTAGACACAGTAGGTCGGTGGACACTTTGGAAGGGCATATGCAGCAACTAGAGTGACCTCAACTGTCCCTTACAAAAGGAATACAAGGCGTAACAAATCTGCCTTATGCAGAGTGCTGTAAAGCCCTTTCCCTCTATTCAGTCTACTATGGATTGCTGAGGGGTGCTCTATTTACGTAAACTCTTCCAAAAAAATCCTAAACCCTCTGGACTTTGTTACTTGGGAGCCATACATCTGTCCTCTCATTGCTCCTTTGTATATTGTCATTCCACTCTCTCTCTGTCTTGCCTATCTTTCTAATCTGTAATTCATTCTTATAGTTATTTATTTGTTTTATTTATGTTATACTATTTTGCTTCTGTTGACCAGGCTAGGCTACCTAAGCAGAAGAACCCCATTTCAGTGGAGGCCCAGGGAGAAAAGCTCCACAAATCAGTCCTTTTTAACAGCAGCGTATGTTCTAGACTTGACTAAAAAACTCTACCATAGCTGATCCTTCTCTTAGCACTGCACAATCCCTTTCTATGTACTCTGAAGTCAATCTCTGGTAGGGAAGGCAGTCTCTAACTTGCAGTGCAAACTTCTGCCTCTCCTCATTCCGCTGTGTTTCCTTTCCCTATCCAGTTAATTGCTCCTAATACCTTGGTTCCTTTGCCAATATTCTCCAGTAAATTCTAGCCCCTTCTTTCCTATTTTCTATGTCCCTACCTGCAGTCATCCCTGTTGGCAAGCTCTCCCTTCTCCATTCTTGTGATAGCTTGGTTCCAAGAATACATTCTGCTACTTTAAGAATATCATTTCCTTAAATTCCTCTCCTACAGGTAAATAGCAAAGCACCAGTGTCTCATTTTTACTTCATTACCTTGCATCCTTACCTTCATTTTTATTGTAGTGTGAGCTGAAATAGTTATCACATGTATGTCAAAGCTTTCAATTAAATACACATGCTCCCTTGAAATATAATTTCTATCCAGCCTAGCCCAGCTATTCTACCTTGGGGAACAATATGTAAATCCTGTCCGAGTTCCTACTATTAGATGCACATACCAAATATTCTCCTATACTACTTCAAATATCTACTCTATATTTTCCCTTATAGGGCCCCTAAAGCATCCTCACTATTGCAAATCAAGTAGCTGCATAAAGGGGGTGCTGTACGTACCATGCTTCAAATGAGTTTGTTATACTGAGTCTCTATCTAGCTAAGATGGTGGCAGTGCTCATGGATGTAAACAATCTCAAAGCATTTACTGTAAAGAGTAGGGGAACTTCCCTGGTGCTCTAGCCGAATTTCTCCTAGTGAATATTAGTATAGTTTAAACTACCTTCTGAAAATAGTCCATGACTTGTGGGACTAACTCTTTCAAGAAAAGTAAATAAATGTGTTTTATCAAGGACTACTTTCCATTACTGACAGTTGCTTTTTTCAATCTCAGATCATAATTGAAAAGATCCCCGATGGTCAACCCCCCCCCCGCATGGTTAATCAACATAAATAAATTCTCAGAGTACCACAGTCTCATCTTTCTGTATTGTTGTTCATGTTAAATAGACGAAATGAGATGCATGAGAAATATTGCAGTAGTTTTTACCATCTGCATTACTACTGTAAAGTAATGATGTGTGTAAACTTGCTTTTAGTCTTGGTTAAACACCCCTTCTTATTAATAATTTTCCATATTTCCATCCCATCAGTGAAATTGCTTGTGGAATATTAAAGATTTTTGCTATATCATAAATTTACTTTCTCAAATGTTAGTCAGAGAGTAGCCACCACTGATTACAGGTGACCACTCATGATTATAATGGTGGTATCTGATATGGGAAACATAATACCCAATAATGCTTTTGGACGTGTAATTGATTGAGGTAGGATCTCTCTAACAATAATCTCAATGTTACAGCTTCACTACTGAAGTAGAACGTGTTACCATAAATACTGCAGTTCAACTTTGATCTTCCTATGCAAGAATGGGTAAAGAATTAGAAAGTACAGCATGTACACGTTTAAATTATGAAAAAAAGGAAATATATGATTTGGACATATCCTATTGCTTGCTGACAAGTGGAAATGATGGAGATGAATACAGAGGTTGAGAGAGGAAATGGATGGTAGCTAGAAAGATGACATTTCAAGTTCAACTTGATTGAAATACATTACATACTGGAGCTGAGTGGAGACACTTTTCTGTAATGTATTAAAATGTGTTACATGAGGAGGTAGTTAAGTCCTCAGAGTAGGTCAGATTTGACTAAGGTAGACCAAGTAAAGGCTGGTGCATTTAAACAATACATGCCAACACAATGATATTTTTCTCATTCACTTTCCAATCACTGGACCAATTATTTCTTCCATATACACACACAAACACACACACACATGCACACGTCATAAGTGTGATCATCCACAATACTTTAAAAAAAAAAAAAAAACTGAACACAATAATATATGGAGAAAAACTGTTTCCTCTCCCGATTTGACTCCACCCTCTCCCATTACACTAGCCTCAAACCCACACACAAACTGCTTTCATGCATGCACCATTCATTCTCATACACCATTCACTCTCTCCTTCAATGCATAGACACTCTCTCACATACATTCGTACACAGTCTCTGCTGCATTTACACACACACACAAACTGCTTTCATGCACGCACCGTTCATTCTCTCATACACCGTTCACTCTCTCCTTCAACGCATACACTCACTCTCTCTCATACATCTGTACAGTCTCTGCTGCATTCACACACACATTCAAACTGCTTTCATGCACTCACCGTTCATTCTCTCATACACCGTTCACTCTCTCCATCAGTGCATACACACTCTCTCTCATACATCGGTACACAGTCTCTGCTGCATTCACACAAACATACAAACTGCTTTCATGCAGGCACCGTTCATTCTCTCATACATTGTTCAATCTCTCTCCTTTAATGCATACATTCACTCTCTCTCATACATCCATACACAGTCTCTGCTGCATTCACACACACATTCAAACTGCTTTCATGCACTCACCGTTCATTCTCTCATACACCGTTCACTCTCTCCATCAGTGCATACACACTCTCTCTCATACATCGGTACACAGTCTCTGCTGCATTCACACACACATGCAAACTGCTTTCATGCACTCACCGTTCATTCTCTCATACACCATTCACTCTCCCTCATACATACATGCACAATCTATTCTAGGCAGAGTATTTCATATTCAGTTCAACAGCACTCTTTTCCTGGTCAGCTCAATACAGGTATTCCACAATGATTAGTACTTAGCCTTTTTCTATTCTCCTATTTTATCAATGACCTTGGCATTGAACTGTCACATCTAAAGCTGGTTATTTATGCTGATGATACTCTTTTACTGCAACCCAGTAATAGCCATAGTGACCTTCAGAGCAAACTGCAGCAAAACTTCACTCAGTTGTGCAACTAGTCCTTCAAGAATAAGTTACTAATCAGTTAGAAGAAAACTAATGTAATGCTGTTCTCTGCAATCAAGAGCTTAACTAATATTGCTTTCATTCAACAGTAACACTATCACTTCACTAATAACCGAGCACCATCTTACCTTAATCTGGATCAGAGCAGATAAAGTGTGTAGCAAAAGACTCACAGACAGATCTCCGGTCATGAAGTTATCAGCAGGATAATTAGAGGGATCCAGCAGTAAATTCCACAAACGGCAGAAACAGAAAGGGAATTTTTACTGTTGGACCCATTTATTTGCACAAAAGATAGAGCAAAGGATTTTTAGGTCAGGGGGTGGAGGTGTTATGAAAGTTGTGGCTTGGCTTGTAAGTCTGTGATTGGATCCATAGAAAATCATCTTGCTATGTATGGAGAGGAAAGTACACAATGAATTGCAAGCCGATTTTCTCAGAAAACTGAAATATGAACACCATGTAACACTATGCTGAAATTTAAGCTGACAAGGTAACTGACAAAGTTCAGTTACTTTTTCAGCTTAATATTTCAACATTGGAGTTACAGTCTGACTGCAAAGTTATGTGCGCTGGGAGAAGGCACTCGGGTGGAACAGCATGCAGTTACTATCATTTCACAGCACGTTCGGGTGTAACCACAGAGGCGCCATGAGATGGTAGACAGGTTTAATGAGTTAATCTGCCTATTTTTTCCCTGTCCACAGTCTGACAGTGAGAGGGTTCTCATCTTTCATCAATTTCTGCTTGCCTGCCCTAGAATCCTCATCCGGCCTATAGATTTGAAGTCAAGCAATTTCTTAAAGGCTTCCTTCATATCAGGCCTCCCTGGAAGCCCATTCTGCTTTCCTAGGACTTTACTTTTGTTCTTGAAAATTTGATTCAGGCTCCTTTTGAACCTGCTGCTTCAACTTCCTTTCAACATTGTACTTGGAAGACTGTTCTTTTGGCTCCTAGTTTGGCCAAGTGGGTTTCTGAATTTCAGGCTCTCATGATTGTTCTTCTTTTCTTAGTTTTCCACAGTGACAGGGTATCTGTTCATACTAATCTTTCTTTTATGCCTAAGGTGGTCAATGAGTTGTCCCTTCAGTCTTATTTGCCTTCCATTTTTTCCTTCTCTGCAGTCTGCCAATGAGAAGGTTCTTCACACCTTGGACTTGCATAGACAGCTCAGATATTATTTGGATACAACTAAAGTTATTCACAGATCTGAGCAGCTTTTTGTTTCTTTTCATACCAGGTCTTTGGGTTTAGCTGTTTCTAAATGGACCACGTCTTCCTGGATTTCTAAAGCCATTTCCTTTTGTTGTTCTTTTCATGGGAAATGTCTTTCATTTTCCAGTAAAGGCTCACTCTACCAGGGCTGTTGCTTTTTTATAAGGGACTGGATACCAATTCCATCCCTGAGGCTGCTACTTGGTCTTCTGTCCATACCATCACTAAGCATTATAAGTTGTACGTCATTTCTAGGGCTAGAGCTGACTTTCTCAGGGCTATACTGCATGGGTTTCTTGAGGATTCTTCAGTGCCATCCTCCTTCCAGGTTTTCTCTTGATCTTTTGTACTCTCCTTTACATAAGGAATACTGCAACAGTAATATGAAAAATGGAAGGACATAGCACAGTTTTGTAAAGACTTACCATAACAGTAGATGTCCTCTTCACTGTTGCAGAATTTGCTCCCTCCCTCCTGCCCCCTCTGGTCTAGCCTATTCTCCTTCCATCCTGGCTGAAAGGCTCTTCTCTTTTTTCTCCTTCTGGGTGCACATGCTTCTGGTCCCTAGGACATTTTGTTCCTCCTGGGGCTTTTTCAATTCTGAAGTGTGTGTGCATCCGTAAGGCACCTTTATGCCCTACATCATGCGTGTTGAGCATACATGTGACATATTGCATCTGCAAATGCTAAAGGCTTTGGTGTACTGGCTGGACATTGGGCTACCTTGGCAGAAGATCCCTTATGTAAGGAATACTGCAACACTGAAGAGGACATCTACTGTTATGATAAGATTTTACATACTGTACTTTCTCTAGTGCAAGTCTTTGTAGGGGCACTAGTTTTGCAGAGAAGTAGGTTTACGTCTTTCATGGCTCAAAGAGCTAGACTTAAGTCACCCCAGAACAGTTGGTAGGCTGCTGAGCATAAGAAGAGTCATGCTAATCTTTTGGGATAGTTGAATGATTTAATTTTCTTCAAAATATATTGGGCCTTTCCACTTGAGCAGTATGATTGGATTTGTACATACCAGAGGGGGCAGTGTATTCAATGATGTGTCTGATACGGAAGCGTGCAGAGTTGGATGAATTTCTCACTTGAAGATATTCTCTTGGTAATTAACTTGGACAGACAGAAAGATTTCCTGACTATGATCAAAACATGGTAATCGCATGATAGAGGAAGATAATTGTCCACATAAGTACAGAGGTCTCATATGATTCTCTCTGAAGAGGAGTACATTTTATAACATATGAGGCAGGAGCAGCTGTTTTGCTGAATGCTACTATGCCGCACTTTTTTGCATTTAACTTGACAGTTTTCAGTACACCATGTATGTGCGTATTCTAACTTGCTGGAGGTGTATAGTGCCAGTGGATGAGTAGATAACAGTACCCAGCTTGCAGACATCAGCAAACATGGTCAACCACATTTTTGGTGTATTGACTTGGATGTCTACAAAGTAAATGCCAAACAGGAAATGGCCTAGCATGGATTCCAGTGGCACCCCACTCATTAGAATTTTACCTTCAGAGAGTGTGCCAGTAACCTTCATAACCTGGGATTTTTTGGATAACAAGTTTGCAGTCCAGCAGTTTACACTGTTTAATATTTTCAATAATTCCATTGTGGGGAATAGTATCAAAAGCTTTGGCTAAGTCAAGATAAGTAATGTATACTGAGTGACTACTGTCCACAGCCTCTGTAACCTTTTTAAAGAAGCTCACTAGGATCAGGAGATGAGCTGCCCTTCACAAAAAACAAACTGAGTGTGGTCTAGTTCAGTTAAGTTGCCTATGTTTGCGTGAATGAATTCTGCTGTGATATGTTCCATGGCTTTGCTTATGAGGCTGATGAGTCTATAATTACCTGGGTCTGTACTGGAGCCACCCTTGTCTAAGGGAGTTAGAGTGGGTATTCAACCGGCACAAACCTTGTAGACAGGCTATGGTTGAACAGTGTAAGTATTGGCTCATTTAGTGCACATTTGGCACCAATTAGAATGCAATCTAGTATGCTGCTTGGTCCCATGAAAATATTAGTTTTAGCCTATGACAGTGATTCTAAGACTTGCTCCAAGGTGATTTCAGCTGAAACTAAACTTCCAGAGATATTGGGGGTAACTATATGAATGGGGGAGGGGGGGTAAAGTTAGCACTCAATTTGTCTGCTAACATAAATATATTGGCTATGTATGTGTAATGTTATGGATGAGCTTAGTACATTGCTGGACATTCTTCAGGTATGTCAAAAAATTAAGGAGTAAAGATTTGTAGTTTCCTTTGGTATCTGTGGCAATCTTAAGTTTGTATTCTGCTGAACATTTTCCAACAGAGCTCTTAAATTTCTTGCTGACATGTTTCAGTGTGGTCTTGAGGTGGGGGTTGGTACTGTCTTGCTACTTTTCATTATTTTCCTTATTTCGTTCTATATTTATACAGGAGTTCGCAAGAGCGGTTTATTCCTGAATTTATGGTTAAATTTATGGTGGATGGGTGATTTTGCTATATGCTGTTTACATGCTGGTAAAAATTGGAAGTAAATGCATCAGCCCTTCCAGATGGGTCTATTTGCAAGGTATTGTTGGGAAATTTGCATATGTCTTCTACAAGTTGAAGTAAGTTTGCCCTAGAGAAGTCCATAAAAGAGAGGATTATAAGTTGATGGGGGCAGTAGAATGAGAAATGACAGAAAATATGAGAAATTTGTATTCAGATTTAATCATTGATGAGGGGATGCTGGGTGGCATACTGGTGGGGACTAGGTTGTTAAGGACCAAGACAAGGATTGACATTCAGCATTAGATTGCTGTTGTAGTAGCCTAAGCTTGAATGGGTTATTTCCTACCAAGGACATGACTGTCCAGTATTTAAAACCTTATGGCACATCCCATGCACTGTAACCATTGCACTAAGGAGAAATGCATAAAATCAGTAGTTAGGGTGCTAAAGCCTCAGAACTTTCTTGCTGTGTGCTCTCCGTATGTGCTTTGTGGAGCTGATTGTCAGCTAGCACTCTTTCAAGGCTGGGCAGATAAGTACCCTTCTGGGGAAAAGCACCCCCTTCATCAATATTTCAATGAAAACTGTGTTTTCTCATGAAGGAAATTACTTATTTATGCTAAGAAATATATTTTCATGACTTTCACATGGTATTTTCTACCAGAAAGGGATTTTCCTGTGAAAATGTTTTAGTGAAAAATGTGTAAAAAAAACAAACACTTATGTGTTTTTAAATCTATTGTTTTGGAGAGATATGTGTTTCCATTTCTACAGAATAGGGGTTGTCACTGTATTTCTTACCTCAAAACAGTGAAATTTTGCAGGAGATTCATCGACTCACCCAGCCTCTGCTACCCACTTAGTCGCTTTTTATGGCTAACCATGGAGCAGTTATCTGGGCTCTTAAGTTCTTATTTCCCCATCCACAATAAAATGAAAATGTCCAGGGAGGCTTCAGGTGTCAGACTGGCTTCCTCACCATGTCAGCCACTGATGAATGACACTGCTGGGATAAGACCTGGTTCCATGGACTGCTTCTCATTGTCTCTTAATCCTGCTGTAACACACTAAGTTCTTGTCTGTCTTGAAGAAGGGAGATGATGAAGTTTTACCACAGAGCTGGGTTAGCAAGGATGAAGCCCAGGTAAGTGCATCTGCCATGAATCTCTTTTCCCAAGGGATACTACAGGAAAAGGAAATGAAAAGTTAATCATTAGCGTCTCCTGTTTCTCTCACTGAGGACAGTGAAGATTTGCTGGGATGTGCTAATGATTTATTCTGAGCATTTGATCGTTGAATCCAGTTTATTCAATGAGTTCTAAAAGAAAGAAATTCCTGTCTTTGTGATATTGATTTCCTGTCAGAATCACAAAGACTGGAAGAAGTGTTTTTTTCCCCAGTAAATTCTCATCAAGCTGAAGATTGTGATTCTGAAGAAAGTGCTTCTTCAGTTTTCCATCCAGAAGAGTTGTCATTTTCTGAAATTGTTTGAGTCAGAATAGAATGAAATCCCAGTCTCCCAGCAACAGTATTATAACTTATTACAGCTGGGGTTTGCTCGGCCTACAGCTATTCCTCCTGCTTACCAGCATTAGAGTATGTTTAATTAACAGCTTGCAGTGTGCTTGGCAGTCAACTTCCAACCTATAAAAAGTCTGATACATTATACAAACTATAAATAACGAAAACTGGAACCAAACGAACTTGAGAACTTAAAAACTTGTTGAGTTGAAAACCTTCACAGACCACTACGAGACAATGTGGTTTTTAGCGCTTTCATTCACCTTTATTAATGTGAACTTCTTCAGAAAAGAGGAGACTTCCCAAACTCCTCTTTTTGTACATACAATCCAGGAAATGATGTCATCTAATTAAATATTCAACACTAAAATTATTAAACCTTAATGTAAACTCATCAGATGATTGTAAGAACATGTATAAAATGCATATACTGTTTCTATATACTCTGTTAGTTAATGCAGTATATCAGTACTTCATTTCTAAAATATATATGTATATATATGTGTGTACATTTTTTAAAAAACATTTTTTGTTTGTTATTCAATAGTGATGTAAACATAAATATTAAATAATATGTATACTGGATCATATACTAAAATCTTCCCATTACATTAACAAATGGACACTATTTACGTCATATTAAATATCTAAATTCATACAATCTATATTTAACCCTAAAATTGGAACTAAAAATAAAAATAAAACACATGGGGGCTTGACCAATGTTACTTCTACTCTAAGAACATCCACCATATACAAACTATCTCAGGCACGTAAGTATCTACTTTCTTATCCTGTATCAAATCCTACAATTATTTACTTATCGAAGCCATCTGTTGACAAATGTGCTATGAATGTTAACTGTATTCCTTCAGACAAAGATGGGGAATGCTTTTGATAACTGTGAAGCATTTTTGTTCTTCTACCTTCATCAGCCAGAGAGTAATTCAGAATTCTGTGTTTCATTGCATCTGTGATTATTATGATTCCCTTAACCAGACTTCACATGAGGAAAATTCAGTGGTATCTCAAATCAGTCTAGTTCCAGCATCAACACCCTCTATCTTTTCAGATTCTGGTGCTGGGACTTTTAAGAAGGGAGCTACTTTGGGGCTTGACCAGTTATCCCTCAATTCAGGTCTTCCCCCTTTCCGCTGCATGCTCAGTCTGTCACAGCAGATGCCTCAGACTTTCCATAGATAGCATAGCTCTCAACCTCTTAGCACAAAAAAATCTGGACAATGTCAAAAATAATGGAGGGACAAAGCCCCAAAAATAGGGACACATTTTAAATATTGCTCTTATAAACTTAGAAAGTTGCTAGAATGAAAGGTCCTGTGTTATAATGCATTTTTGAAGGATAGGGGAGGGTTAAAAAAATTCAGGGTCTGTGAAACTAACATGACAACTAAAGCACATGGATGCCAAGGAGGTGATGGCAATAAATGCTTTAGAAGTTTTAAATCACATTTGGCCATCAGAACCTCTGCAAGTAATCTCACACACCACAGTGATCTGGAACATAAATAAAGTTGTACCAAATCTTATGCTCTTTTCAGACTTGCAATGATAGCCTGGAAGGTAGAAATTCAGATCAATTTGTCCCTCCAGGCTTTGTACATTTGCAGACATGTTGAGCAGGACTGGAACAGACCTTCACAAACGGAAACTGAATAAAGGGGTCTTGCAGGAGTTAATCCAACTGTGGGGTACTCATTAAATAGATCTATTTCCATTATTTCAAAAGTGACAGGTAAAGAAATACCCCACTGATATCCAGGGCTCTTCTAAAGATCTGGAAGGCCTTTCCAAAGATAATTGTGATGACTCCCTTTTGGGCGAGGCAACAGTGAGTCTCCTATCTCTTGCAAATGGTAAAGGGCAATTGCCACAAACTTCATAAAAAGCTGGACTTATTCACACAAGACAGTTACACTCCAATCTGAAAAAATCATTCAGTTGACTGCCTTGGATAATACTGGCATCTCATTGGGATTTAACTTATTTCTAGCAAACTGGCACTTCTTTCATTTGAACCAACTCATCAGGCTGATTTGAGGATGTCCTGACTGAAATCACTGTTTCAGTATTCCTGAAATATGAGTTGTCACTGCTGATACCTGGCTGGGATACCAAAGCTTTACCTTCCCAAAGCCAAATGTCCGATGCATGACCTCAACTCGTAACTGTAGGGATATATAGACAAAAGTACGAGTTTTTACCTCAGGCTATCTCACAGTAAGTCTAAACCATTCTGACTTCTGCAAGAAGGTTGTTTTGAGTTACAAGCTTGTGTGGAAAGTCAATCCTAATTTTCCACAAATCTTCCTTTTATGCCTTAGTGGTTTCAGAGTTTTTCTTCAGTAAAGCAATTACTCTCTTCTTAAAATGACACTTCCAGGCAGGGTCAGGGCTTTGGTTCATAGCCTCATAGGTGTTTACTAGGCTAATGACCACAAGTGCCTTTTTAAGCCTAGCCATGCATCCCAAATCTCTGACAAGATACCTTTAATAAGTACTTTTGAAATAGGTTATTAATAAAAGAGTGAGGGCCTATTATACATATACAGTTTATAAACATAGATTCTGCATAGGTTTTCAATATATGTACATATATATATTTTTTATAAACTTGTATAATTGTTTATTGGTTTTAAGTATTTAATGTTTTATGTTATGTTTTTAAAAATGGGTGTCACCATGTGTTCCAAATTCATTTGATTGGTTAATTGAAGGTATTCATTTGTATTTAACTTGAATATTTTATTTTGTTAATCGTCTGAAGAAGTTTGTGTTATACATAAACGAAAAGCGCTTAACTTTTCCAATCGTGCGTGTCTTCCTTACTTCTCTGCTCAGTGATTTGTTTTTTTAGTTTGTTTGCCTTGTTGTTTATCCAGTTTGTTATGGCGTCTGGGGCAGAAGTAGAGGATATCGGCACGTCTTTTGATAAAACTCCTGGTATTTTAAAACTTACTAACGAACCTAATGGTTCAACTTTGGCTATGGACATCAACAAGTTTGAAACAGTAATTTCGCGCCTTGATTGTGTTCTTGCACGTTTGGACAAATTGGAATGCCAGGTTGACGCCCAGAAAATACCACTTCCCGTTGCTTTGAATGCTGTTAGAGTTAACGGTCCTACGGAAGAAGCTTGTGGTATTGAGCGAGGTTTAGCCTCAGGTTATCTACTTACAGTCTGCCTTGTGGACAGAGGTTTATGCCGGCTAGTGCCGGCGAAGTACAACCCTTAGTACAACCCTTGATACGAGTTCCATTACATTCCGTGAATAATTCTACGGACGGTGGGGGTTGTAATGATGGAGTAGACACAATGTTGAATCAAGGTTCCACTGTTGCATTAAACGCGAAACCACTATTATCGGATGTGGTTCAGTCTAACAACTCTTTTACTGCAGGTAACCATTTCAATTTCAGTAACTGTTCGTTTTTTGGTTCAAACAATGACAAAACACAACCACATAATGTTAATGCTAGTAACGAGGCATCTTCGATTTCCACCAATCTTGGAGAGCTTGACAAATTGTTGGTAAAGTTAAAGAAAATCCAACTTGAGGTGTCGTATTTTAATGAATGCCTTAAACATAAAGTGGTTCCTAAAGGACTTAGGCGCTGGCAATACCCTACGGGTTTAGAAGCCAATTCCCGATTTCATTTAGACATAGTGGCTCTTTTCGACCGTCAGGGGTTGGAGCTTATTGAACTGATGTGCAAGCACTATTTATTGTCTATCGACGAGCTCACCAAAACTGTTTGTGAACTTCATGAAAGAATTAAACTGGATAATGAATTTGCCCGTTACAAATATGAGTATAATAGAATCTTTACAAGCATTGATTCATATCTATGTAAGTTGAAGTCCAATAAAGCTAAAAAGTTGGACAGAGATTTGAAGGCTTACAACGAAGGTACAACATACCCTAAACCATCATTAGCACAAACATGGCAAGGTTATAAAAAACCTGGTCAGTTTAATTCCAGTAATAACAAAAACAGTTTGTCTGGTGATTTTAATCATGCTACTGATGACTTTCCAACAAATGACTCTTCGCAATTTGAACTAACACAATCTTTCTCTAATAAAAATGATGTAGTGCAGCAGAACAGTCAGTCTGGGCACTACAATTTGAGATCTAACGACCCTAATTTTTTAGGGGCAAGACAGAAGCAACCAGCTGGGTATACTGGTCAGAAGAAAAAACAAAAGAACAATTGATTTATGTTGAGTCTTCTTTCCTTTTTTCAGACTTAGTAATGCCTAATGTTTCTTCAATAGAAGTAGACAACGGAGCTGGTCTTCTTGTTACTTGTCGTGAAGACAATATTGGTAACGCTGTAGATTCTTCTGTTTTACCAGTAATTAATGAAATAATTCCTTCTGAATGTAACAAACCTGTATTATTATATAACATTAATGGTGATTTTACAGTGTACAATTTTTCACATGTTACTATTCCATCTGATCTTATTGAATTGTTGTCTAAAGGGTACACCTATGTTCCACCTCAAAAAATTGATATTGTGAAAACCATCAAAGATTTAAAACTTTTTACTAGAAAATTGAATTTAAATTTGATTATGGGTAATTCTATAGTTAGTGAGTTTAACCAGTTTAGAGTACCTAGCACCTTTAACCCGCCTTTACACCCTTTACTTAAAATTTTCGAACAGATATGTGAACTAGATATTCGCAACTTAGTGGGGTCTAGGAACTTTAATAGTGCCGACTACCACAGAGAGAAAGAGTGTTTTGATTTTTTAAGAGTCAATGACATTAGGGTATGTAAACCTGATAAAGGTGGAGGTGCTGTTATTTTTGATAATGGTGACTACTCTAATAGGATGTTAAATTTGTTGAATTCTGCTTCGTATGCGGAAAGTTCTCTCTCTGAAATTAACAAAGCTTATAGTTTAATTAAGAATACTATTGAAGATATGTTTATTGAAGGGAGAATTACTCAAAATGTTTATAACTATATGTCAACCTCTTATCCAAGATTTCCTTGTCTTTTTGGCATACCCAAGATCCACAAAGATCTTGCTGACCCTCCTATGAGACCGCTAGTGGACAGTAGAGGGTCTCCAACTTATGCATGTGCTAAAGTTGTCGATTCTATTTTACAGAAGTACTTGGTAAATATTAAACAAATTTGCAAAGATTCTTGGATGTTCTTGAAGAACATAAACGATCTAGAATTTAACCCCAGTTTCAATTTTCTAACGATCGATGTGAAAGATTTATACACCTGTATTCCCCACGACACCGCTTTGGAATGGATTAGTGAAACTTTAAAACTACAAGGATGTGTCCCAAGTGAAATAGCCATGGTGATAGAACTTCTTGACCTAATCCTGGACAACAATTTTTTTGTTTTTGAAGGAGGTTTTTACCTCCAAAAAATCGGTGTTGCCAGGGGCTCACCGTGTGGGGCCAGTGTTGCAAACATGGTTATGGATCACTGGGAACACTTGTTTATATATCACAATTGTACATTCAAGGATCATATTATTTTCTATACACGGTTTCTTGATGACATTTTTATTTTACTAGACGGGGACTCAACTTGTAGTACCCAGTTGGTTGAATATTTTAATTCTACTACCACTTTTTTGAAATTTACACACACTTTTGACGCAATATCTATTGCTTATTTAGACATTCTACTAGTAAAAGATATTTCATTTAATATGTGGTCAGCCTCAATTCATAGGAAAGCTACCTATTGTAACTCTATGTTACACTTTACTAGTTGCCACCCTCGACATCAAAAGCGGTCCATTATTAAGGGCCAACTTGTTCGGGCAGCCCGCATTATTACAGTTTATGATGCCTTTTACAGTGAGTGTAATTTCATTAAAGAAATGTTTTTACGTCGAGGGTATCCTGAATTATTTATTGATGAAACTATAGAGGAGGTAGTGTCTAAACGCCAGTCACACTTTTATACTCCTATTTTGAATAACTCTTTTTGTTCACCTACAACTACCATACCAGTTGTAGCTTCTGAAACTAATTCTTTCAAAACTTTATTTATAACATCATACAACTTAAACAGTAGTGACTGCTTTAAAATTTTGTTGAAGAATTGGGATATTTTTAAAGGTGACAATAGGGTATTTTTAAGTGTGGGAGAACATCCAGTTGTGACTTATAGAAGGGGTAAGAATTTGAAAGCATATTGTGAGAATAACAACGTTAGTTTGGTTAGAACACCAGGAATGTATAAATGCCAATCTTGTAACTACTGTGCCCACATTTTAGAATCAAATAGATTCTTTGTTGATAACCGTCAATACTGTTTAAAGTTGAGAAACAACTGTAATTCAACAATGGTTGTGTACCTGGCCTTATGCCAGTCTTGTCCTGCTTATTATGTAGGCAAGACTGAAAGAAGATTACGTAACCGTATATACGAGCATTTATATGCAATCAAGAAACAAAAACTTGAAAATGCATTAGCTAAACATGTTTATCAGTTCCCTAATCATTTTTTTCAAGTTTATTGTGATAGATCAAGTTAATACCAAACTAAGGGGTGGGCCAGTAGAACTTAGATTGGAGGAATTAGAATTAACATGGCAAATTAGACTGAATGCTTATACTCAGCCTGGGCTAAATGAAGGATGTACTATTAGTAGTATATTGAAACTCAAAAGTTTAGTTCATTAAAATTTGTACAGTATTATTTATAGATACTTTTGAAATAGGTTATTAATAAAAGAGTGAGGGCCTATTATACATATACAGTTTATAAACATAGATTCTGCATAGGTTTTCAATATATGTACATATATATATTTTTTATAAACTTGTATAATTGTTTATTGGTTTTAAGTATTTAATGTTTTATGTTATGTTTTTAAAAATGGGTGTCACCATGTGTTCCAAATTCATTTGATTGGTTAATTGAAGGTATTCATTTGTATTTAACTTGAATATTTTATTTTGTTAATTGTCTGAAGAAGTTTGTGTTATACATAAACGAAAAGCGCTTAACTTTTCCAATCGTGCGTGTCTTCCTTACTTCTCTGCTCAGTGATTTGATTTTTTACCTTTAATAAGTGTAATCATGGGCCTGGGAGAGGAACCATTTACAGGTTACCTGTGTCCATTAGAGACATAGATGCCAAACCAGCTATGAATGACGTAATGATGAACATGGTACAGTTATGTAACTAAACTTACCATAATAATAGATATTCTAATAGATCCTTGGTGCAGTAACCACATCACCCTCCATCCCTGTTTTGGATTAGGTGTTTTGTCAGGATGTAAATTTATATATATATATATATATATATATATATATATATATATATATATATATATATATTTATATATATATATATATATATATAAAATATATATATATATATTTGTACGTAATTATAAATAATATTTTCCTAGCATTTCCCTGTTTCTCAGGATTCAAGCTTCCCTTCTTGATGCAAGAAAGCTCTGAAATGTTGGTATCCTAATCAAGGATTTTATACAGCTCTTTTCAAGACACTCAGCAGTTAGTGCATGTGGATGGCCCTAAAGCTTTGAATACTGCTCGATAGTCATATCCTTGGCAGGATATAACTCAAAAGCTTGGGTTACTGCAAAAGTGATCTATTTGAACAGCTACTTTTATGGTAAGTTTACTTAAATAACTGTTTCTTAGAACAACTAGTTGGTAAGTTTTACATTTTGGTCTTGTGTATTTGTATTAACAAAGTCTAGAAAATGCTGAGCATAACCATTTCTAGAGGTGTAAGTGTGCCAGTCAATTCTTGGGCAGATGAACTTTCCAAACAAGAAGGTATTTGGTTTGATATTTAATGTGTGTTAAGGTAATTGCATGATCTTTGGGGGACATTGATGGGGGATCTGTAGCTAGCAACAAAGTATTTGCTGGTTTTGTTGAGGGTGATTTGGATCTCCAGGAACATCAATTTAGGGTCATGGTTAATTTGATGTGAAATAATGGTGTTTCTAACAAATACATATACTCTCCCACAGTTATCCAGAGTTCTGAAGACTTGATAGGTACTAAACCCTGGTACAGAGGAAGTACTGTCATTGAACTGAAATCCCTTTTCTGTAACTACACATGCATGAATGTGTTGGAGTGGCAGGATGGCAGGAGAGTCTCAAGTCCTGACACCTTTCTATTTAGACTCCCAGCATTGAGCAGTGCCACCATGTTGTTATCCAAATCTGAGTTTGAGTCTATTATACTCAATATATGACTGTAAGCTGCTTGTTCAGAGCCAGGATCTGCAATGTAACAAGGCCTCTTAGGACCATTAAGCCAGACAGTTATGACGACATCCAAGTGGTGGCCCATATGGGAGTGAATGATCTGTGGACATCCATGTAGAATGATATGCAGAAAGACATTATGGAACTTATATGCATGTGTCAGAGGCATGAAAGACTGGTGCCTAAATAGCAAGACAACAAAACTGGATTTAATAACTGCCTTCATAATTAATGTCATTCTAAGGCGGACCAGTATGTGTCAGTCTGGGATGAGATGGTAGTAAGACTGTTGTGCCAAGGATGGCTTATACCTCTCATACCAGAGCGTCTGAATTCTGGGTAAAGCCTTTGCTGCCCCCCCCCCCCACAGTGCTCTTTCTTAAAAAAAAAACAAAGAAGAAAAGAAAATAATGTTTATCTTTCCTAGTATTTTTGATACGTTTATGCAGTTTTTTTTTTTTTGCTACTTTTGTTTTGAATTATTTCTGTATTGAAAGCAGCTGTATTAAAATGTATCATTCCTTCTGGAAATGTAAACGTGGAAGCAAAATTCCACCTCTGGATAAACATGAGCAATGTTTATTTTGGCTAGGTGAGCAGCAATGTGAGGCTTTCTCATTTAGCACTCTTTGGGACCAAAAATACATTCATTCAGAGTCAAAGGATGTATCAGAGCTGTGAGTTTTGATTTTGAAGCTGATGATTACCTCTTATTCTCCCAAGTCTCAAATGTAGAAACTTAAACAGAAGTCTGACAAATGTAGACCTTCCCTAGGTCAACATCGTAAAAACAAAAGTTTGATTTTGTGGTACCTACTTTGACATTTAAACTTATGGATAATATGCAGTACCAGTAGAAAAATTGTAAAAAATGTTACAAAAAAGTGCAGAAATATTCTGCAAAAATTGTAGGAAACTTGCAGCCTTGAGTAAGCAATCTCAGCAACCTTTAGTGATTTGGCATATTAGATGTTGCTGATGCAGTTAATAACTTTGGATGTCCTTCTTTAGATCACTGTTGCTGTATTCCAATAACGGTGGGGTTATTTCCCTGAGATAACATGATATCCAGCTGCAAGTACCAAAGCCAAAAAGCTTCCATGTGGTCATACATCCGATGTATGGCCTGAGCCGACAGATGTAAGGGTAGATAAGTGAATGTATGAGTGTAAGATCCTTAGATTATTTTGCCACCAGTCTGAACAAAGGCCTCATACCCTTTGGTCTCTGTTTTTCACATGGTTGGTGTTACCTCTGCCTTTGTTTATTCATATAAGTGCCCCATTGAGGAAACTTCCTTTTCTTTGCAACTTTGTGTTAAAAATTGTTAGATGTCAGCTAAGAGAGGGAAGTGTGATTGTGATTGTGATAGGCAGATTATTTATAAGGACCTCCATTCCCAGTGCTCATTTTGTCTTGGGGCTAAACATGACTATAAGAAGGTTGCCAGCTGTCCAGAATTTTTCTGGATTGTCCAGAATTAAGGGACACTGTCCAGAAAATGGAAAGGACAGCATATTGTCCAGAAAAAAAAAAATACCAGGAGATTATATATTCATTTTCTTTTAATTAAAAAAAAAATATATATATATATATATATATATATATATATATATATTTTTTTTTTAAGGGAGTTCTTCTTTAAGAACACCCTTTGCGTCTGGTCTCACACAGATGCAGAAGACAAAAACAGTCTTTTGTGTCTGTGTGACTGATTGTTTACGTCTTTGTTTTCCGCGTGCGTGGAATTTGAATTCTTGAAGACATTTGAACTGTGCAGCAGACCAGGAACGGACATCTTTCAAATGTGGTTCAGGTACTTATGAAGTGTTGCAGTATTACCTATTCAAGCCACAGTCTGCAGTATTACCTATTCATGCCACAGTCTGCAGTATTACCTATTCATGCCACAGTCTGCAGTATTACCTATTCATGCCACAGTCTGCAGTATTACCTATTCAAGCCACAGTCTGCAGTATTACCTATTCATGCCACAGTCTGCAGTATTACCTATTCAAGCCACAGTCTGCAGTATTACCTATTCATGCCACAGTCTGCAGTATTACCTATTCATGCCACAGTCTGCAGTATTACCTATTCAAGCCACAGTCTGCAGTATTACCTATTCATGCCACAGTCTGCAGTATTACCTATTCATGCCACAGTCTGCAGTATTACCTATTCAAGCCACAGTCTGCAGTATTACCTATTCATGCCACAGTCTGCAGTATTACCTATTCATGCCACAGTCTGCAGTATTACCTATTCATGCCACAGTCTGCAGTATTACCTATTCATGCCACAGTCTGCAGTATTACCTATTCATGCCACAGTCTGCAGTATTACCTATTCAAGCCACAGTCTGCAGTATTACCTATTCATGCCACAGTCTGCAGTATTACCTATTCATGCCACAGTCTGTTTGCTTATATAGAAGAAGCAGAATATGGAATTCATAGCTATACAGTAATATTTCAAAGTACGGTTATTGCATATTAAGTAGCTATGTTGGCAGCTAAAGTTGCAGGCATTAAAGATAGTAGGTCTGAAGGACTCCATGAACATTAAATGTGTCTTAAAGCAGAAGGCTACTGAATTATGATACTGTTTCTAGTTTTGATGCTTTGTTACTCATGTTTTCACTAAGTGATTAAGTAGTATATTTTTGTTGCACTTGATTATGCATTTCAGTATTATTGGTAGGGACGTAATCATTTAATGTAATCAAAGAAGTCTTTTAAATGTTTCTTTTTCTAGGTGAATGTATTTCTGGTGACAGATGTAGTCACAGACTTTTGACAAATATTAGTAACTGGTGCTATACAAATGTAATGTATCCAAAAGTGTAAGTGCGACAAGCCTGAGGATGCTGTTGTACTAATCAAATCTAGTTGTGTCAAATACTAGCAGACAATTTAAGCATACCCCTCCCTCTATAAAGATGATGGTTGCCAAACCAGTATTCAGTGGGATCATGTCAAAAGTCCATATGATCAATGTGCACATTCATGTATCTGATTTTATGACTGCCTTCTAAAGCTTAGAGTACCACGGACACATGATACTGCATACACACACACACACACACACACACACACACACACACACACAGACACACACACACACACACACACACACACATATATATATATATATATATATATATATATATATATATATATATATATATATATATATATATATCAAGAACAAGACCCAAAGATGGAAGGAGCTGAAATCCACTCAGCAATGGATGAGTATAAAGCAAACTCGACAATCCACAGGCTGTAGATAGAATCCAAAAAGTCTGGTACTTAAAACAAAACTAGTTTAATGAATTATGAGCGCTTTCGCGGTATATGGCACCGCTTCATCAGATAACTTACATAGTGATTAAAAACGAATTTAAATAAAACAATATGACAAAACCACCAATCAAGCAGTACACACAAATTCAAATGTAAAGCAACTAGCCAATTGGTGCATAGCACAAATCAATACGTGCATTCTAAACATAAAACAGCTGAGCAGTCACTACACGTCACAGCCTCGTCTAGGACTTACTTGGAAGGTATATACAATACATTACAAGTCACTTAAATCGACCACTATTGACTAAGTAATCATTTCCTAAATGTGGTGAACTGCCCTGCATAAAATCTGAGCATTTATGGAATATAATATTCGTGTGCAAAGTCACAGCATAGATAAATACATACATTCTAAACATTAGGCGGCTTATCAATCGCTGTACATCAAGACATCATACAAAACTTGTGCAAATAAAGCACATAGTACAGTACATAACATTTGATTTAGCCACTAACAACTATAGATCATATCTTAAACATAAGAACCACATTGCATAAAATATATACATTATAAAAAGGGGGTGTTCTTGGACAAAGTCACGACTCTGGCTTGTCCAAAAACACCCTATTAAAATTAGCAGACGCTAAGGTTCTATACCTGTAAATAATCCAGCCTGAAATTGTGTATAAAAACCCTCACATGGCCCACGCTGCTATTGAGAAGCAGCAAAGTCCTACCTAAGCCTGCTCAAAATCCATTCGCACTCAAGAGTTACGTAAACGATGGGAATGCGCATGCGAATGCACAAGCATAACCATGCAGGCATGGGAATACCAACGTGTAGATAATATAATATCGATTTATGAAAGTTATAAATATACAGAAGAGTATATGCTTCATAACTAACCAACTAACATAGATACAAAACAACACTAGCATTTCATGCATAGATAAAGTATTCTTAGCTATTACGGCAGTCTAAGTTAACTGAGCTGAATGCCCATAATGCAAAAGCATATAATTATAAACCGCCATACAAATGAATAAGAACAAATTGGTCAGAGTAACAACGTAATGTAAAAAATAAAAACAAAAAGTTAATCAAATACCACAATTAATATCAGCTGCGATAACAACTGAAAATAGATTAACGCAAGCTTCTCCCTTTAAGATGAGGTTTAAGGGAAACCATCTCATTCAAGCCCCTTCCCCTATGGGCACCCAATCTCAATATCCAGCGTAACTCAGCCTCTTCGGTTCTATTAATAATATCTCCTATCCGTGGAGAAGGGCTCTCAAGATGTAATACTTGGAACCAAAACTCATGAGCATGTCCTTCCCTTAACATATGCTTGGCCAAAGCACTGCTTTCATCTTTTCTGGCCACGCAATAGTAATGATCTCTAATGCGTTCCCGCAAGGAACGATTCGATTTCCCCACGTAGTAACAATAACACATAACACAATGGGCCACATATACTATATTCCTACTATTACAATTAGTGTCCACCCTAATATCCCATAGTCTCCCACTGTCCGGGTGTTTAAAATAGTGTGATACATCTATATAGCGACACTGTGGACAACCTCTACATTTCATAGTTCTCTCGAACCCTGTTCGAGCTGAGGATGGATGAGATGCCATACCAGAATTGTGACAAAGAATCTGTTTCAGGTTATTCATGTTACTATATACAAACTTAGGAAAGTTGCCAACTATATCTCTGGTTCTTTCATCAGTTGTTAAAATATTCCAGTTACTCCTGATGACATGCATAATAGTGTTGGTATTGCCACTAAAAGGTATCACAAAGGGCTCAAATCTGGACCTGGTGTTCCTGTCTGCTTTAGTCCTAACACTAGCAGAAAAGAAAGGTTGTGCTCTATCTTTACGAAGCATTTTCATGCTGTCATATACTTGATGAACTTCGTTCACATGATAACCACGTCTAACCAAACCTGCCTCCAATTGCACCAATTCATCATTAAATAATTGATCAGTACTTGACAGTCTGGACAGCCGCATTGCCTGTCCCTTAATTATATTCTTAAAAATTTGTGGATTATGCATGCTTGTTCTATGCAGGTACAAGGGCTTATAGCATACTTTCCTGTGTACAGATGTTATAATTTGACCTTCATCTCTAGACACTTTAACATCTAAATAATCGATAGTCTGAGAAGAATATTTCATCGTAAACTTGATAAAAGTACTGGCATTATTAAGCATTGTATGAAAGTCCTGTAACGACTCAATCGGCCCTTTCCAGATAAAAAAGAGGTCGTCCACAAATCTTTTAAAGAACTTAATATGTGGATCACCCAATATGTGTCTAGTTTCAAACTCTGCCATCACCAAATTGGCGTAGCTGTTGGCGCAACTTGTGCCCATCGCTACGCCATTTGTTTGTCTATAACATCTGTTATTGAACAAAAATACGTTATTCTCCAACACTAGTTCTACCAAAAAACAAAGAAAATCAACTCTTTGCACCGTACAGTCAACTGTTCTACCCAAAAAAGATTTCAAATAGGCAAGACCTTGTTCATTAGGGATGCAGGTGAACAATGAAACTACATCCATAGTAACAAAGAATATAGTATCAGACATATCATAATTACATGTGTCCAAATATAAACTTCTCAAAAATTGTTCTGTGTCCTGCAGCACAAAATCATAACTCGCTAGAAATTTTTTGAGCTGATGATCTAAATAGATGGAAATCGGCTCGGTTATCCATCCCGCGCCTGAGACAATAGGCCTGAACTCGGGTGATAATAAATTTTTATGAATCTTGGGTAACCCACTTATTGTGGGAATTAATGGAAAATCAACCTGGAAATGTAGAAACAAATCATCATTAATCAGGCCCAGATGTTTACATTCCTTAAGTGCACAAAGGACACGGGATTGCATACTACATATATCTTCAAGCGAAATAACTTCATAAGAGTTAGTGCTGAGAAGTTGGGTCATTTTTAAATTGTAATACTCACTGTCCAGCACCACAACGGGGCCACCCTTGTCGGCTGCCCGAATAATGATGTCCTTGTTATTGCTCAAGTTGAAAACAGCGTCATTCTCACTCTTCGTCAAGTTCTTGAACTTCTTATTGGAAGAATGACTAAAATCAGCATATAATTGAGATTCGACTGCTTTAACAAAAACTTCAAGGTTAGCTTGCAAATGAGGTACAAAGGAACTTCTTCGTCTGAAGCTATCATACTCAGAGGTAGAATCTACAGATGCTTCTGTCGCATACAATAATTTCAACGCAACTCTTCTTGCAAATAATCGCACTGATAGCAGAGCTTGGCTAATATCCATGTTATTGGTAGGTATAAAGGACAAGCCTTTATCAAGAACCATCATTTCTGAAGAAGACAGGTGGTACTGCGATATATTACATACTAATGACTGGGATGCCAAAATTTCTGTAATGTTTTCTGTTGTTGTACATGTGGAGGATCCTTCTTTTTGGCCCCACAACTGATCTCCAGATCCAACGAGTGCTTCCTGCCTGCTCTTATAGGTAAGGGAAAATCCGTTGTATACTGGGCATCTAGTTGTATTTTCCTTCTAACTGCTCCTGATAGTGTAGAAGTAGTATCCGATTCTTGTCTGGTTTTAGTCACAACAGAGGGTTGAATCACTGCCTCCTCATTAGGTGTAGTATACACCGAACCTACTTCATTTGGAGAAGTGACATTGTTAGATGGAAACATATCATTGTTCTTATCACCATCCTCAGATGATTGTATACCAAGTACAGATCGATCAGATTGCACAGAATCTGATGGTAAGTTTACAAAAGAGGCCGAGTCCCTGGATGTATCTTCTCTAGGAATTCTTGAAGCAGTTGTGCCCCTGTAGCTCTGTTTGCCCAAGTCCAAATTCTGTGGTCTCATCCTATCAATGGCAATTGCCGGGGTAGGTCGGTCATTGGTTAGAATATTTCTTGGCCAGACAAACACATTATTATTGGCAAAGTCAAAAGAGTCTCTTGCAAGTTTCTTTCGTTTGTTGTTTAAAAGATTTTTCTCATACCGTAAAATCCGATCCATGAGTTCTTGCATATAGAGGTCTGTATCATCGACCCCACAGTTCTCCGATAATTTGCTCTGGGTCTCAAATATTTTGCCTTTCAAGTCATTTTCAATGGGATGAAAAAAATCTATAAGTAGTTGTATGTATTCCCTACTGGTCCGCAGGTTTATCTGCTGCCATCTGGCTAACAGAGCTGGATAGGTATCGCCGTAGGTGGGCATTGTTAAGATACGGAGGCCTCGTGGTATAACTCCAGTGCTTAAACAAGCTTCCATATGAAACTGTTGAGCTGTTAACTGCTTGAATTTATACAGATCATTTTCAATGTCTCTCTTTAAACTCCTTACCAACTGCTCGTTGCGGGCATCAAAATTCGAATCAATGACTTACACGCAATCATCGGCCCCAACCAATGGATTGTTGCTGTCATCCAAAAAATGTTTTAATCTCTTATAGACAGAATCAGATGGAACATTTAACAACTCAGTCTCGTTACAGGCTCCTTCCATGACTCCAATGCCACAAATAAAATCAAAACACCAAGGAGAGTCCCACAAATGAGTATCAAGAACAAGACCCAAAGATGGAAGGAGCTGAAATCCACTCAGCAATGGATGAATATAAAGCACATTCGACAATCCACAGGCTGTAAATAGAATCCAAAAAGTCTGGTACTTAAAACAAAACTAGTTTAATAAATTATAAGCGCTTTCGCGGTATATGGCACCGCTTCATCAGATAACTTACACAGTGATTAAAAACGAATTTAAATAAAACAATATGACAAGACCACTTCTACACTATCAGGAGCAGTTAGAAGGAAAATACAACTAGATGCCCAGTATACAACAGATTTTCCCTTACCTATAAGAGCAGGCAGGAAGCGCTCGTTGGATCTGGACATCAGTCGTGGGGCCAAAAAGAAGGATCCTCCACATGTACAACAACAGAAAACATTACAGAAATTTTGGCATCCCAGTCATTAGTATGTAATATATCGCAGTACCACCTGTCTTCTTCAGAAATGATGGTTCTTGATAAAGGCTTGTCCTTTATACCTACCAATAACATGGATATTAGCCAAGCTCTGCTATGAGTGCGATTATTTGCAAGAAGAGTTACGTTGAAATTATTGTATGCGACGGAAGCATCTGTAAATTCTACCTCTGAGTATGATAGCTTCAGACGAAGAAGTTCCTTTGTACCTCATTTGCAAGCCAACCTTGAAGTATTTGTTAAAGCAGTCGAATCTCAATTATATGCTGATTTTAGCCATTCTTCCAATAAGAAGTTTAAGAACTTGACGAAGAGTGAGAATGACGCCATCTTCAACTTGCGTAACAACAAGGACATAATTATTCGGGCAGCAGACAAGGGTGGCCCCGTTGTGGTGCTGGACAGTGAGTATTACAATTTAAAAATGGTCCAACTTCTCAGCACTGACTCATATGAAGTTATTTCGTTTGAAGACATATGTAGTATGCAATCCCGTATCCTTTGTGCACTTAAGGAATGTAAACATCTGGGCCTGATCAATGATGATTTGTTCTCATATTTCCAGGTTGATTTTCCATTAATTCCCACAATAAGTGGGTTACCCAAGATTCATAAAAATTTATTATCACCTGAGTTAAGACCTATTGTCTCTGGCGCGGGATGGATAACCGAGCCAATTTCCATCTATTTAGATCATCAGCTCAAAAAATTTTTAGCGAGTTATGATTTTGTGCTGCAGGACACAGAACAATTTTTGAGACGTTTATATTTGGACACATGTAGTTATGATATGTCTGATACTATATTTTTTGTTACTATGGATGTAGTCTCATTGTTCACCTGCATCCCTAATGAACAAGGTCTTGCCTATTTGAAATCGTTTTTGGGTAGAACAGTTGACTGTACGGTGCAAAGAGTTGATTTTCTTTGTTTTTTGGTAGAACTAGTGTTGGAGAACAATGTATTTTTGTTCAATAACAGATGTTATAGACAAACAAATGGCGTAGCGATGGGCACAAGTTGCACCAACAGCTACGCCAATTTGGTGATGGCAGAGTTTGAAACTAGACACATATTGGGTGATCCACATATTAAGTTCTTTAAAAGATTTGTGGACGACCTCTTTATATCTGGAAAGGGCCGATTGAGTTGTTACAGGACTTTCATACAATGCTTTATAATGCCAGTACTTTTATCAAGTTTACGATGAAATATTCTTCTCAGACTATCGATTATTTAGATGTTAAAGTGTCTAGAGATGAAGGTCGAATTATAACATCTGTACACAGGAAAGCATGCTATAAGCCCTCGTACCTGCATAGAACAAGCATGCATAATCCACAAATTTTTAAGAATATAATTAAGGGACAGGCAATGCAGCTGTCCAGACTGTCAAGTACTGATCAACTAATGATGAATTGGTGCAATTGGAGGCAGGTTTGGTTAGACGTGGTTATCATGTGAACGAAGTTCATCAAGTATATGACAGCATGGAAATGCTTCGTAAAGATAGAGCACAACCTTTCTTTTCTGCTAGTGTTAGGACTAAAGCAGACAGGAACACCAGGTCCAGATTTGAGCCCTTTGTGATATCCTTTAGTGGCAATACTAACACTATTATGCATGTCATCAGGAGTAACTGGAATATTTTAACAACTGATGAAAGAACCAGAGATATAGTTGGCAACTTTCCTAAGTTTGTATATAGTAACATGAATAACCTGAAACAGATTCTTTGTCACAATTCTGGTATGGCATCTCATCCATCCTCAGCTCGAACAGGGTTCGAGAGAACTATGAAATGTGGAGGTTGTCCACAGTGTCGCTATATAGATGTATCGCACTATTTTGAACACCCGGACAGTGGGAGACTATGGGTTATTAGGGTGGACACTAATTGTAATAGTAGGAATATAGTATATGTGGCCCATTGTGTTATGTGTTATTGTTACTACGTGGGGAAATCGAATCGTTCCTTGCGGGAACGCATTAGAGATCATTACTATTGCGTGGCCAGAAAAGATGAAAGCAGTGCTTTGGCCAAGCATATGTTAAGGAAAGGACATGCTCATGAGTTTTTGTTCCAAGTATTACATCTTGAGAGCCCTTCTCCACGGATAAGAGATATTATTAATAGAACCGAAGAGGCTGAGTTACGCTGGATATTGAGATTGGGTGCCCATAGGGGAAGGGGCTTGAATGAGATGGTTTCCCTTAAACCTCATCTTAAAGGGAGAAGCCTGCGTTAAACTTTTTTCAGTTGTTGTCGTAGCTGACATCAATCGTGGTATTTGATTAACTCTTTGTTTTTATTTTCTACATTACGTTGTTACTCTGACCAATTTGTTCTTATTCATTTGTATGGCGGTTTATAATTATATGCTTTTGCATTATGGGCATTCAGCACAGTTAACTTAGACTGCCGTAATAGCTAAGAATACTTTATCTATGCATGAAATGCTAGTGTTGTTTTGTATCTATGTTGGTTAGTTATGAAGCATATACTCTTCGGTATATTTATAATTTTCATAAATCGATATTATATTATCTACATGTTGGTATTCCCATGCCTGTATGGCTATGCTAGTGCGTCCGCATGCGCATTCCCATCGTTCACGTAACTCTTGAGTGCGAATGGACTTTGAGCAGGCTTAGGTAGGATTTTGCTGCTTCCCAATAGCAGCGTGGGCCATGTGAGGGGCTTTTATACACAAATCCAGGCTGGATTATTTACAGGTATAGAACCTTAGTGTCTGCTAATTTTATTAGGGTATTTTGGGACAAGTCAGAGTTGTGACTTTGTCCAAGAACACCATTTTTTATAATGTACATATTTCATGCAATGTGGTTCTTATGTTTAAGATATGATCTATAGTTGTTAGTGGCTGAATCAAATGTTATGTACTGTACTATGTGCCTTATTTGCACAAGTTTTGTATGATGTTTTGATGTACAGCGATTGACAAGCCGCCTAATGTTTAGAATGCATGTATTTATTCATGCTGTGACTTTGCACGAATATTATATTCCATAAATGCTCAGATTTTATGCAGGGCAGTTCACCACGTTTAGGAAATGATTACATAGTCAATAGTGGCTGATTTAATTGACCTGTAATGTATTCTATATACCTTCCAAGTAAGTCCTAGATGAGGCTGTGACGTGTAGTCACTGCTCAGCTGTTTTATGTTTAGAATGCACGTATTGATTTGTGCTATGCACCTATTGGCTAGTTGCTTTACATTTGAATTTGTGTGTACTGCTTGATTGGTGGTTTTGTCATATTGTTTTATTTAAACTCGTTTTTAATCACTATGTAAGTTATCTGATGAAGCGGTGCCATATACCACGAAAGCGCTTATAATTTATTAATATAATTTATTAAACTAGTTTTGTTTTAAGTACCAGACTTTTTGGATTCTATTTACAGCCTGTGGATTGTTGAGTGTGCTTTATACTCATCCATTGCTGAGTGGATTTCAGCTCCTTCCATCTTTGGGTCTTGTTCTTGATACTCATTTGTGGGACTCTCCTTGGTGTTTTGGTTTTATATATATATATATATATATATATATATATATATATATATATATATATAAAACAACAAAACTATAATTCCAGCACAGCCAGTTGTGAATATAGATAAAATTCAAAGGCAGACAGATTGCCAAAATTACTTTATTGGCTTGCAGACAGTGAGAAAAACATGACTCCAAACCGGTTTCACCCTTTAGGTGTCATCAGTGGAAAATACCAAGTGCATCAACAGAACACTTAAAATATATCTCCTTTAAAGGTACAAGCACTATTTTTAAATATATGCACCATACATTATAAAAAATACAGAAAATTACAAGCATATAAACCTTGGTGCAGCCCAAAATGATTCATTTATTATGAAACACATTATCTGCTTACCTATTTACCATGCAAGTGATTCCCCTATATTTCTACCCCTCCTATATCCAAACTTACAGTATTCTGTGAGATATCTTTCAAAAAATTGGTCATTTTTTAGGATATGCCAGTAACTATTAATAATACCATGTAATTTATAAGTATTGGTACCAAATGTGGTAATAAATCTTAAAGGGACTGTTCCTTTTGCACCTTTCTCTGGTATAAAAAGATAGAAGATAAAAAATCAAAAATTAATATTATAAAAGGGTGCAATCCATGCTGTAATTGTATATACTGTAAGATTATTTTAAAAACAAAATCTTTTACCTCTATTAATACACCTAGGGTATATGATATACAACAGCTGATAACCTGTCGGACAGAGTGGATGATTTATATGGCAGTATGTCAGTGCGGGGCTTTCTATATAGGTCAGACGTCAAGATCTTTTAAAAGTAGGGTGGCACTCCACCTTAGTGACATTAAATGTCAATGGGTGCGGAGTGCTCTTTACAAATACAAAATTGACCATATAATGGCACATTTTGTGTTTGTAGGGATTGATACAATCCATAATGTCAATTTGACTGAAAATAATAGGATGTGGATTTTAAATTTGGGGACTTTATATAGACCTGGTTTACATGAGTTTCTTTGATAGTATAAATAATAACAAAAAAATGGATTGTTCTGTGCATGCCTTGACGTTCGTACGAGCAGTATATATATACATACACATACATATATTGCATATATATATATATATATATATATATATATATATATATATATATATGTATATATATAGGTCCCCCACTTTTTTCTTGAATGCCGTTTCTTCAACAAACACAAGGGGTGTAGTTTAATGTCAATTGTACAGATAGCCATGTAGTGGAAATGTTGATATTGTGTAATGTCAAGATAGGTAAGTGAGATTGGAGGGGTGAGAGTGTTTCTGCATGTGTATGTGAGGTAGGGTTAGGATTGGGATGAGTAAAAGATAGGTGTTATATATTTGTGTGCAAGTTTGTGTATTTTAGGGTTAGTGTCGAGATTAGGTTAGGGGATAAAATATAGTATTGTCTGTGTGTCCAAGTGTGTCTTTTCTAGTGGCAGTGTTATGGGATGGATGAAGGTAAGGTATAGGGTTAAGGCGGAGGAACGGGGCAGCATTGTACAGTTACCACCCATTACTGTCCAGATGCATTTTCTTTGAATGTGGGTTTTCAATGCTGTTTCAGTGAATGTGAGTTTCAAAGGCAGAAAAGTTTTAATGCTGTCTGTTTTCATTGTGAAACTGTATTACTTTGTTTAGCAAATGTCTATCAGTGTTTGTGCTATAAAATATGAAATACAAATTTTAAATTAAATCCAAATATCTGTAATCATTGTAGAAGTAAAGCAGAAAACAGTATGCTCACTGAGAGTTTTGAACAGTGTTTATGGCAACAGAGAAGAAATGGAGAAATAGCCAAGTAATGGGACACTGGAATGGCTGCATGAGAGGGGACAGGGGTAGCAAAATTACATGCATTTTGCTTTCAAGTACATGTTCAGAATTTTTGACATGAAAAGTTGGCAACCCTACCTGTCAGCCATTTTTTTCCAGAAATCTACATATGTCTTTTTCTGCTGAATACTTTAGAGACCCAGCTCTTGAAGTGCCTCACCCAATCCTACATATCTGAAAAGCAGGCCATTAAAGCTTTGCCCAAGACAAAAAACACAGCCTCTATGGGACCAGATGGCATCCCAGGCTGTCTTCTAAACAGGCTAAAACATGAACTAGCATCACCATTAAGTACCTGTTTCAATCATAACCTAACCACAAGCTTTATTCCTGTGAAGAGGAGAACAGCAACAGTTATTCCCCTCCACAAAGGTGGACTAGCAACAGACCTGGGAAAATATAGACCCATATGTCTAACCAGCCTCATCTGTAAGACCATGGAAAGTATCATTATGGACCTCATAAATAAAGACATAGTCAACCTCCAAACCCTGGATCCAACCCAATTTGGCTTCATTAAGGGCAGATCCTGCCTGTTAAATGTGATGGATTTCTTTGAAAATGTGACCAGGGACATTTATGAGGGCAAATCTGTGTACACAGCATACCTCACTTTGGCAAAGGCTTTCAACACAATCCCACACTCAGGCATTACCAATGAACTTAGCAAACTGAATGTAAACTCCTTTGTTATTAGATGGGTTGGCAACTGGCTCACAAACCGGCCACACACTATCAAAGTGGGTGACTCTGCATAAACCTGCAGTCCTGTCACCAGCGGGGTTCCACAAGGGTCAGTGCTAGGCCCTCTACTGTTCGGTATATGCTTCTCAGAAGTTCAGGCCAAAACTAAGGGGTTGTGGCTGACTAAGTTGGTGGACAACTCCAAACTAGGTGCAAATATTGAATCCCCAAATTATGTCAATATACTCCAGGAGTGTCTTAAGCAGACCAATGACTGGTTCCTTAGTCATAGTCTCAAACTGAATGCAATGAAATGCATCATCATTCCCTTTGGCAAAAACAATGTCCCATCACACTATCAAATCAACAACAATACCCTAAGTACCTACAAAGTGGTAATGGATCTGAGATCACAAGTTGACTGCAACCTTAACTTTGACCACCATGTGTCTACTGTAGTAAGGAAGGCTTTCTACATAGCAAACTTGATTAGTAAAGGCATCGCATCTAGAGCAAAGGAGGTTATAAGCCCTCTATACTTGGCACTAATCAGGCCCATAATTGAGTATAATGCCCAATTCAGCATGTATTGTACTAAGCACCTGCAGCAATTGGAGAGACCTCAGTGGTTTCTAACAAAGAAGATCAAGGGACTCCAGTACGTGCCTTACACAGACTGACAAAATTCCCTGTCACTATACTCAGTATCATATAGGCTTCTTAGGGGAGACTTATGCCTGGCTTACAGAGCAATCTCAGACCCAAACCTGATGAACTTGCTGCACATCCATAAACCAAACGGGACTAGAGTTACCCATTCCTGGGACCTGAATATAGCCTGTGACTGAAATAGGACATGCTGGAGGGACAGATTTATCTTCCAGCAACTTCCACATCTTTGGAATAGGTTACCAATTCATGTGAAACAGAGCACCTCTATGACACTGTTCAAAAGGAACCTGGACAAGTGAATGGGGCACCATAAATTCTTACCAGGGATAATGCCCAAAACTCTCCTGGACATGCACAGTCATTAATAAATGCAATCCTGGGTATTGACTAGCGTATCTATGGTATTACATTGGGATGAAATGGCTAGTCTTGAAATAATCTCTGGGTCGAAAGCCTAGTAAACTCCTATGATCCTATGAGTAGTCTGTAGGGAATATTTAAAGTCTGCCAACTCATTACACTCCCAAGAAATGTGTTCCCAGTTGCCACTTTCTTCCCTATCACCTCCAAGATTTGCAATCTGCCTGAGGAAATATTCTTTGGAGCCTGCTTGGGTATAAAAATACTTATGTAAACACTTCCAATCAAAGATCTTAAATCTTCTAGAGTTTGTTTCATTTGGGAGATATACACATTTCCTCCCATTGTTTCTTTGTAAATTGCTTATCCAAGCAGTCTTCCCAGTCCTTTCTAACCCGCTCTGATTAATTCATATAGTTATCATTAAATGTTTTACATGCACTAATAATTATCCCTTTTCTAACAGCAGCTTCTGTTCTAGATTCTACTAAAAACTCTATCAGTGTTGCCCTTTTAGTTAGGATCGTCCTATTTCTTTCTTTTTGCTTATATGCTGATATCAGTCCTTGAGAGGAAAAGCAATCTCTAGTTTACAGTCCAAAGGAATTTTTGGCCCCATTCTATTACATTTCACTCTAATTATTTGCTCCCAATACCTTGGTTCCTTTGCCTATTTTCTTCAGTAAATTCCAGCCCCCTCTTGCCTATTCTCTGTACTCCTAATTGCAGTCATCTGTATTGGCAAAATCTACTTTCTGCATTCCAGTTTTGGTTTAGTTCTTAGAATACTTTCTGCTGCTGTGTGAAAATAATATTCTGCATGGTCATTTTATTCTCCTTAAGGATCTACAGCCTGAATCCCAGTCTCTCCTTATTTCTTGAGATTCCACCCTGTTTCATCATCATCCCTTTCCACTTTAAATTATAGCTTTCAGCTTGCGCTATGCATGGGAGCCTTAATTGTTTAGCTTTGAAATAACCCTTCAAATCAGGTAATCCTAAACCACCTTGCTCTTGGAAGAATCAGCTTATCTCACTTGACTCTTGCTCTCTTCATCTCCCAGATAAAATCCTTCAACTGCTATCCACAATTTCTAGTCTAGTTGATAAAATTATGCCTGAACTGTGCATAAAACTAAAGGGGCTAAACATTTCCACTGCTTGTACCTTGCTATCCATATCCATAAAACAGAGCTTCTGGTTTCTCAGTTTTTGCATTATCTTTTGTTTAGTCTCTTCTCACATATCATTAGCTGCCATAACAGAATCCTTTTTAACTCGTATTCCTAAGTACTTCATTTTATAATGCCCCCATGAATATGGATATTGTTGAACCAATATGTGTGTGGGTATACAGTTTGCAACTATTGCCTTTGTTTTATGTTCATTAATTTTGTATCCTGAAAAGACTTGGCAATTTTATATCCTGAAAGGCTTGAAACTGTCTTAGAATGTTTCACAACACTGAGATGTCCTTTTAAATCAGATACAAAATAATATCGTCTGTAAATAAAGCCAACTTTTCTTGATTACCATACCAATTATATCCTTGAATTTCTAAGTCCCTTATTTTCTTTGCCAGTGGTTCTAAATATAAAACAAATAACAAAGGCAAAGGAGGGCACCCCTGCTTGATTCCTAAATTCAAACATAACTTATCAGACAGGACCCCTCTACTTTAATTTTCACCTCTGATCCCTCATATATCCTCCTAATTAACCTTATTCTGTCAGGCAATGGAAATGGTTCCATTGCCGTATTCATAAAATCCCGGCTTACTCTGTTGAATGCTTTTTCTGCATTAAGACACACAAACAACAGTGGTATTTTCTTACATTCTGCATCCTTCTGGATCATCATTGCTCTATTAATGTTGTGAAATGTTTGCCTTCTTTCCACAGAACCACACTGGTCCATATCTATCAATTTTGGCAACACTTTGCCATTCTTTTAGACATTATAGATACAAACACTTTATAATCATGGTTTAAAACTGAATGGGTATACATGAAGCCATATCTGATGAGTTTTTACCATCTTTAGGTATTACAGCTACCACAGCTTTCTTCCAGGATGTCAGTGCTTCTCCTCCCTTTCAAATACTATTAAACAAGACCTTCCAGATCTTTATCACTTTCTTCCCTCCTAGTTTCCAAACTTCCCAAAGAATACCATCTCTTGGGTAGACTGGTTATACATCACCATTTTTATCTCATCACCACCTGTCCAAATTGTTAGTAATTGAGCCTCATATGCCTCTATCTAGCCTTGGCATATTTAATTCTTCCATAAACATTTCCATTGTATTCTTGTTTTCCACATTTCTCTGCTTTATACACACTTTGATAAAAATTATGAAACATTTATAATACCTCTACAGGATCTCTGGTTATTTTTCTTGTTATAGGCTCCTTAAACTTCAACAATTCTTTCTACTTTCAATTGCCTTAGCCATTGTGCTAAAAAAACTTTTGTGCTCTGGAGTTATCAAAAACAGTTGCTTAACATCAGTCTTTTAAACTCATGCTTCTAATCAAGGTAGTCCCTTATCTTCTCTTTAGCACTCTGCAGTTGTGCCTCTTCTTCTTCTTCTGTAAGATTCTCTCTAGTCTGCAATACTTTAACATTTGAAAGTCCCTCTAAATAATTTTTGTTTCTTCTTAGTCATATCTCTTTTTCTTTTATTTCTACTTTTATCCCACTCTATAGCTATATTTTCTGAAGGAATTTATATCTTTCCTAATACCTCCAAAATAATTTACACTACCTATTCCTTAAATTCATTTATGTTTAACATATAGGTGGGGAAACACCAATGTCTCATTGTTATTTCATTACCCTGAATTTTTATTTTACTTATTATTGGCATATGATCTGAAATAGTTATTGGATGTATATCAAAACTTTCAATTAAATGCACGTGTTCCTGTGAAATATAATTTTTGTCTAGCCTAGCCCAGTTTTTGTACCTTGGGGAATAACATGTAAATTCTACCTGAGCTCCAACTACTGAATTCACATCTTCCATACCAACTATTTTCATATATTTCTTCAAAAATCTACCCTCTTTTGTTATATTTTCCCTTCTAGGCCTTCCAAATACATCCTCACCATTGCACGTCAAATTTCATTCCTCACCTATAAGTAATATTCCCTTCTGAAAGCTGATTATTTCACCCAGAATTGTCTTAAGTTCCACTGTAGCAGTTTTAGGTGGAATACAAATATATGCCATCTCTGTCCTCCTCCCTTGTCATTAGACCTTTACTACTACAAATCTGCCATTTTTATCTTTTTCCCCCTCTTCTATCACCATTGGAACTCCTCTCACAATTTATATAAATGCTCTCATTTTCCTTTGTCCCAGATATTCTGCTGAATAACCATCCTGAAATCCTTTCTTTATCAGATTGACATGCTTAGTTCTTTCCAAAGGTGTCCCCTGTAGGATAGCTATTTGCACTATGCATTTTGTAATGTAGTTCACTACTCTTTTTTTGTATATACCTGTGAGACTATTCACATTCAAAGATAATAAGAAAAGTGTTGCCATTATGATAAGATGTTATTATTCCCACCTGTTATGAATAACGGCTTTTAAATGACTAGTTTCAGCTCTTGTGTTACCTGCATACACTAATGTTTGACAGGTTCATCTTTTATACAGTTGTTTCTTGTCATATCCAGTTGAGCCTATGTCACATCTTACCAGACTTTTTGTTTTAATGAAAATTCTCAAAAAATAAACACTCCCCATATCCTATTAACTTAACACAACACTCAAAACTATGTACATCTTCAAATAATGAAGTTTAACCCTCCTAATAAGAACAATTATCCGAGAATGACAGCTCCATTCACAGGCTTGAACTGACCTATAATAAGGATTATCAATGCTAATTATGCATGGTACAGCCTGTGCATCTACTTGCACCAAGTGCTATCTGTTTTTGTCTTATCTTTATTTCTCTCTCAGATGTGTAAAACAAATGATTTCAGAAAACATTATATTTTAGCCATTGACCTTAACAGCTTGTTTCCATTGAAACAAAAGAACAAGATACACAGTTACCTTCAGCTATAAGCTTCTCATGTTGTACTGCAAGCATTTATTTGTTGAATGAAAATGTTTCATTACATTCAGTGTTCTTTTATTTACTTGCTTCCACTTAAACCTTGTTGTTTGATCAGCCTTCAGTGTTTCAGTTATTTCAATTGGATCTGAACACATTTGACTTAGTTTTTTTTCCCTCTGGATTACTGGAAGTTAAGTCTTGTGCCAAAACTGGAGCTTGAACTACTTTTTGCTGAACAGCTACAGGATTCTTCCCAGCTAGTGTTTTCTCCTCACCTTTTGTGGTTGAATTTCTTTTAGGTTCTCTGAATTTCTTCTTTGCTGGCACCCAGGCAATACACTTACTAGCCAGTAACTGAAATTTACCCATACAAACAAATTCACTGCCTCTCTTTTCTGAGTTTCTGTTTTCACACTGGGAGAGATGAAATTATGCTGTTACTCAATGTGCAGCCATCTTAGAAGTCCCTGCATCTGTGAAGTTTTGTACTTAGAAAATTTTGCCAGTAACCATTGTTTCTGCCAGAAAGGTTTCTGAGCATCGAGTTGTGATGGACTGTCCCCCTTCCTTATTTTCAGCAAGGATATGGTGTCTCTTAGGGTTAATTCTTCCTTTATGTCCAAAGTGGTTAATGAGTTGTCTCTCAACACATCAGTTAATCTGCTTACTTTCTTTATAAACTCAATACATGGATGAAAGACTTTTACACTCTTTGGGTGTGCATAGGTATTTATGATTCTAGTTGGATAATACAATACATTAGGCAGATGGCTGAGCTGTTTGTTTCCTTCCAGGAAGTCCTGTCTCCAAGCAGGCAATTATCAAATGGATTTTAAAATCCATCTCCTTTTGCTACTCTTATCATGGTAAGTCTTTATCCTCTCCTGTTAAGGCCTATTCCACTACAGCAGACTCTTCTGATGGGTCTTTTTACAAAGGAAATGATTCTGGGACTATGTAGAGGCAGCCATTTGATCTTCTGTGCATACTTTTAGAGACTAGTACAGGGTAGATACTTTCTCTAAATCTAGAATTTCTATTGCTAGGTTGTGTTATCTGGATTGATCGAAACCATGTTCCTAGTGCTTCCACCCTTTCTAATTGGTAAGTTTGGGGAATCACTCAACAGTATTGGAAAACTGCAATAGGAATATAAGGAAAGACACAGAACAGCTGTGTAAGAACTTACCATAATAGTAGATACCTTACTGACCACTGTTGTAGTATTACTTCCCACCTTCCTTTCCCCTTTCTAATCTTTATCTTGCTGGCTGTCATGGACCAAGTGGGGACTAATTGTATGTTATCCCTCTCTTTAGTTGACTATATTTAATTTTGTTATATGTGCTCTTCAGGTCTATCCAGGTCTCCTGGCTTAGATAGTCTGAGGACTGTGCACTCATATATCCACTTATGTACCCTTACACCTTGGTCATATATTGGATGCCTGACTATATGAAAGTTTTTTTGTTTTTTTACCCCAGCCAAATGGCAGGCTACCTCAGCAAGATAACCTCATCAGTACTGGAATACTGCAACAGTGATCAGCGGGACATTTACAAGTTCTTACACAACTGTACTTTTTCTAAACAGTATTTAGTCATCTAATGAGTAGATGTTTTCCTTAAATGTAATGTAGTGTAGACTAACCTGTTATGCTGAAATGTTGCACCACCTCCTGAGAACACCCGCACATCACCATGCTCGTCCTCTTTTTATTTGCAAACATGCCCACTGGCTATCAAGGGCAGCATTACTTTCAGAGTTAAAGTATGGAAAGTGAAGGCAACTAGAATAGGAATGAAAATAAATTAGCATTAGCTTCATCATATAGCTACTGTAATGATACATGTAAAGAGGGGCTGGTGCCCCCAACCCCCTGTCTTGTAAAGATAAAAAATAAATTAAATAAATAAATAAAATATTGTATTATAAGTACTTACTAGAGTATTGATCTTTTAATGCCACCTGTGCGTTCCCAAAAAGTTTATAGCCCTTGTATTATGGTTACATGGGTAGATCCAGCTTTGAGTTTTTCTAATCATATCAAACAATTGGTTGATGATAGTTATATAAATACAGGTGGTGTAAAGTTACATTACATATATGGAAACCTTATAAGAAAACAAGCATGATTAAACTGGAAAGAACACAGCAGAAATATACCAAGGGCATCCATGGATGTGAAAATTTAAGATATTCTGAAAGACAAAAATATCTGAACTTGTAAAGTGTCTCATATAGATATTTAAGAGGAGACCTTATTCAGGTAAATAGGATATTTAGAGGCAAATACGTCTGGGAATGTTTGGGATTATCGAAAAGTAGTAGAAAATCATCAGACAACTTATGAGGAAGATTTTAAAGGAATGAGAAGAGCACTGATTGGTTGTCTGAGAGAGAAGCTAATTCATGGAATAGACTATCAAATTACATTAAAGCAGGCACTAGTTTAGTTATTTTTAAGAACAACCTGGATACTTATTATGGGAACAACTGTTTTGGTATATTGGCAGTCTAGAATCTCTGCCTAACATATAAAGCTATGTCAAACCCAGAGCTGTTGGACATGCTACACCTAAAGAAATCCCAATCCCTCCAAGCTACACGCTCTAGGGACCTAAACCTTGTCACCACAATAAACAGGACATGCTTGAGGGATAGATTCCTGTCCCAGAGACTTCCTATACTCTGGAACAAGCTTCTCATTTATGTCAAGCAAAGTTCTTCATTAGCACTCTTCAAGAAAAATCTTGATGAGTGGATGGGAAATAGGAAATACACCCGGGGATCACTTCTGTGTCTCTGCTCAACAGGAGCACAGGAAATTAACTTTCTTGGGTGGCGTAAGCCAGGGGAACCTTGTTGGCTAGGCTTACTTGGGCCCTTGGGCCGATAGCCTAGTACCTATCTATGAACCTATGAGAAGGACAATATTGTCTGTGTTTGAAATATTTGTCTACATGTGTGTATGTAAGTGTAAGCATAAAAGCCCAGATATTTGCATCTTACCCCTATCCATAAGACACAAGGGTGAATTTATGGTTTCCCATCCATTCATCCAGATTACACATGAAAAGAACAAGAGGTGTACTTTGGTTTATGTGGAAAGGAAGACTATTCTAGAGTAGTATTCTCTGTGATACATATCTATCCCTTCAACTTGTCCTATTTATGTTGCAGAAGAGATTAAGATCTCTTGAATGGGTTTTTATGCCATGTTTGTACTTTCAGATGTGCAGTAGGTCTGAGAGGATGGGGTTGGTTAAGGCCCTGCAAGTGAAGCAGTGATTGCCCCTCAACAGTCTGTACGATACTAAGAAAAGAGACAGGACTTGGAGGCTATCCATGTAGCTTTTATGTTTTAGGCCCTTGATTTTCTTTGATTGAAGGCTCTGTGGCCATTCAAGCTGTGTCAAGTGTTTGGAAAGGTAGATACCAATGAGGGCATTATACTCGATTAGCCAAGTGTCAACAGTGGAATGATCACATCCCTAGACCTAGACACCATAGCCTCACTGAAGAGATGTGCAATGATGAAAGACTTTCTTAAAGTGGTGGATACCCGGTGATCAAGCAACAGTTCATTCTCTACGTAGGTTTTCAGATCCCTACCTACTGCATCAATTTTCAGAGGTGTGTTGTTAATGTGATAGTTACAGGAAATGTCACATTTGCTGAAGGATACTATTATATACTTTTAGGCATTTAGTTTTACTCCATGGAGTTGACACCAGTTATTTTATTTGGAATAGGCCATCTGGAAGGATCTTGGTGTCTTCTGAAGAGTCCATGATGGCATCAAATCTGCAGTCATCTGCAGACTTGGTCAGACATAGACCCTTAACTCTGACCTCTGAGAAGTTAATGCCAAAGAGGAGTGGAGTAGCCTGAGGACTAAACCACAGGGTACGCTTCCAGTGACAGATCTTTTAGAGGAGGTACAGCCACCCACCCTAATTTCTTGGGTTCTGTTAGTGAGACAGTTTGCTATCCAATAAGTTACATAGGGATTTACATTTAGCTGTGTAAATGTATCAATTATATCTGCATGTGAGATGGTGTTGAATGCCTTTGTGAGGTCTAGGTATGTGGTATATTCAAATTTTTCCTCATTCATTGCTTCAGTAACCTTCTTAAAGAAGTTGAACAGTTTAAGTATGTGGTATCTGCCCTTGACAAAATCAAACTGGCTAGGACCAAATAGTTTGTATGTTACCTATGTCCTTATTTATTAATTCCATAATTATCCTTTCCATAGTCTTACAGGTGATGCTGGTCAAACCTATTGGTCTATAATTATCTGGGTTTGTTTATGCCCATCTTTGGTGCAGGGGGATGACGGTTTGCTGCTTCAATTTATCCAGCACAAAGCCTGCTTGGAGGCTGATATTGAATAGCTTCTGTAAGGGGTTTGGCAGGTCCTGTTTCCTGGCATGTTGTCTGGCCCCATACAAGCAGTGTCTTGGCCTTGGACAGTGCTTTGAAGGGTTGTTCTTGGGGAGGGGGGGGTTGGTGGGGGGATGAAGTGAAACCTAAATTTATCCCATACTAAATTGGCTATGATCTCTAGTTCCCAGTATGTGATATCTAATATTAGATCTGATGTTGTTAATCTTCATTCATGACTGATGGGATGGGCTTCGGTTCCGTCCTCAGAATTGACTCGGCCGATATAACGAGCTTGCTCCAGCCAAAAAACTCTCAAGCTAAGTCTTACCCATAGTGCCCCTCTCCTCATCTTTTCAGATCTTGTTTGCCGCATAGTTTATCAAGACGTGTCAAGCCAGCTCTCCAGCTAAGTACTTATATTTTCTATTTCTTCTATAAATTTTTCATCTGCCTCTGAGATATTTTCCTATAGTAGTCATTGATAGTTTGGCTTACCCTTTATATCTCCTAGAGTGTTTTTTTTTTCCTTATTTCTTATTAATTTTGTATTTCTTCATACCACTGGTGGTACAGCCCCTTCCTTAAATCTGTGGTAATTATTAATACCATCACTGGTATTGCCTCCTCTCCCCCCCTTTTCTTTAATTAACTTTCTTAAAAAAAAAAAAAAAAAGTAGAAGAGAGGAAATTTTAGTCTTCCTTCCTTGACTATGTGTTTCTGTATCTTTCTTTTCATCTACTGCACTTTTAACAGATTAGTGTTGTTGTGATTTTCAATTGGATTGTGATAATGTTGGATAAGAAGGACACTACAGGATTTAAGCAGTGTGACAAATGTGTCAGAAAGATGCCCAACTCCGATGGGCATCTTTCTTGCATCTATTGTCTGGGAGTTCCCCACCTCTGGATTCAACCTCCTTGTGAACTTTGTAAAGGATTCAGTTTTCGTACATTAGCACATTACAAAAATAAATTAATCTTAAAAGGACTGCTAAAAACTCCATTCTCTGAGGCATTATCTGAGGTGGAGGTTTCAACACCTCCAAAGAAAGACATAAAAAAGAGAAGTCATTTGGGTCCAACATCTCCTATTTCTCAGGAACCAAAGCCTTCTAAGACACATACCAAACCTAAGCCAAAACACCCCAAATTGTCAGTACCGACACTCGGCACCAGAGCCAAAAACACCCTCTATGGTGCTGATGTCAGCCTCTTCTATGGAAACCACAACCATAACTTCTACCATAGAGCCGACTGTTTCCTCGGTACCAGGCACCTTTTTGGCATCAAAAATAGTGTCTCCCTCTGAACTGGTCACTCCCTCCCCATCACAATATTTTGGTCATTCATCCTTGGTGCCGAAAGGTAAAGTTGTAGACAGGACAAGATACTCCCTGTCCATTGACACCTTTTTTGGACAACAACTCAGCCCCATTCTTGAACAGCCAGAATCCCCTTCGGGGTTATCCACCCATTCGATCAGAAGTTTTTTGGAGCTGAATGTAGTGAAGCTAGGTGATCAGCTCCTCACAGCCAGATGCATCCCAACCCCATCCAAGACTGCAGGGGGGGTTTCTCTACAGACTCCCAACATGCTTTCCTCCTTCAACCTTCCCACAGGCTTTGGAGTCCTCTTTACTGATGCCTGAATGCCAACTCCTTGGGTTCCAGTGGTGCACCTTTCCACGGTTCCGGATACTGCCCTGTGGACCATGGCTCAGTTGGTGTCGATCCACCCTTGAGACTGTGACTGGCCTGTCAGCACTGTGATCCCTAGTCTGGTGCCAATTTTGTCTATGGCACTGTCTATGATTCTTGTTGTTTTGACAGCACCGAGTCTTCTCGCAGCTCCAACCCTGGAGGCAAGCTCAGTGGAGCAAGGTGTGACCCCGGTTCTGAGGTTGTACTTCTTGGTTCCGGGCTCCCATCCCTCTTCGGGTGGGCCTGCCTTCCAGGTTATGGAAAGGGCTCTCGCTTCTGCAAGCATGCAGTTGGCCCCTTTGGTGCAGGATCATGATACACATATTTCCTCTGGTATGCAGCTGACATAGCCCACTACACTGAGACATTGGGCACAGGAGCAGCAAGACACCCTACTACAGGGCACCCACTCTACGGAGTCCTCTTTGGATGGTCCCCCTGAAAAGCCACCCTGCAAGAGAACTTGCAAGAGGAAGCACGTTAATTCGCCTGAGGAATCCCTCACTGAAGATACAGATTACGATGAAGGAGAAGGGCCCCCACGGTTGCCCCCTGAGGATGTCTCATTTGGAGACATACTGGAGATTCTGAAACAGAGGGGTGACTGGAAGCCCATCAACCCTTCTACTGAGGAATCTGTATTCTTGCAGGCTTTCTGTGCTCAACCCTCTACTTCCTGGGTGACCCCGCCTGCAGATGAGCTAGTCAAGCTCATCATGCAGCGCGCTTGGAAGGCCCCTGACACCATTGAGCCAATTCCTCGGAGGCCGGATAAAATTCTCCCTCCTCCACGGGATCACCTCCATTGGTCCAAAGGCTTGGCAGTAGATTCTATGGTGGTGGTGGCGGCAGCCACTAGAAAAGAACAAGGAGTCCCAGATGACAGACAGACTAGGAAAACAGGTTTATGCTTCAACGACCTTCGCCATAAGGTCATTGAACTATCTGGCACATTTTACCTGTCTTCAGAGGGACCTGATTACAGACCTTTCAGGAACCTTGGCAGGAGCATTGTCGGATGAGGTATGTGACAAAGCTGCCTCTCAGCTTGCCACCCTAGACTCCATTTCTAACTCCTCTATGCGGTTGATTGCCATACAACCAAGGGGGCAGCCAGAGCAGCAGGTACAGGCATTGTCATGAGACGTCACACCTGGATGCGCTTGTGTGACTTTGTGGACCCCTTCAAGTCTTCTTTTGTCAACACTCCTGTTGATGAGTCTTCCTTGTTTGGCCCAAAAGTTAAAGACACTTTAGCCAGGTGGGAGAAAGATGGAAAGATGGAAAGACCCTGTCTTTTGTGGACATATGCTTTTCTGCCCCTCAATGATCCTATACCAGGAATCAGAGAGGTGGGAAGATGTGGTTCAAAAAATCCTAAGGGACTTTTCATGACACACATGGTGAGTTCTCTCCCCGGGGCAGAGGGGGGAGCTCTTTAAGGAGATGCCCCTCCTGTGGCAGAGGGGGCCTGCAAAACCAGGCCTCCAGGGATTCCTTTTCTCGGCAACTCTATCAGCGTTCCTGAAGAGCAGCCCAATTGCTTACCTCTGGAAACAGTCGGGGGAAAATTCTCTCTGCACCACTTGGCCTGGCACTCAATAACTTCAGATTCCTGGGTGCAGGCGATAATGACCAGAGGTTACCATATTCCCCTCAACCTTTATCCAGGGCCACTTAGGTGAATCACCAATGTTCCACCCAGTCAGAGGGATGTGGCAGCACAAGAACTTCTAAAGCTGCTAGAAAAAAAGTCATCCATACAGTCTCACCAGACCAAATAGGATCCAGGTTTTACTCAAGATTCTTTTTAGTGCTAAAAAAAGACAGGGGACTGGAGACCAATTTTGGATTTCAGCATCTTGAACAAGTTCATCAAACAGACAAATTTCCAGATGGTCATGGTTCAGTCTATCCTTCCATTTCTGGAAAAAGATGATTAGATGTGCTCCATAGATCTTCAGGATGCGTATTATCACATAAAAATGGATAAACAATTCAGAAGATATCTCCCCTTCCAGCTGGGAGCCAATTGCTATCAATTTTGAGTACTGCCCTTTGGTCTCACCACAGCTCCCAGGGTGTTCACCAAATGCATGGCAGTAGTAACAGCTGACTTGAGACTCCAAGAATTCCGTGTGTTTCCATATTTAGACGATTGGCTCCTTACCACTCCAACCAAGAGTCTACTGCTTCAAGCCATACACTACACCTTAAAACTAGCAAACACACTAGGCATCTCAATAAACAAGGAAAAGTCAAAGATAGTGCCAGTTCAAAGCTTAGAATTCACTGGGGAGACGTTCAACACAAAATCCTGCCTAGTTGCTCTACTTCAGCACAGGTTACAAAGGTTGAGATCTCAGCTATAAACGATACTCTCTCAAGACCTAGTTCCAGCCCGATTGGTCTTACAACTTCTGGGTTCAATGGCGGCAATGATCACTCTGGTCCCACTGGCGAGATTCCATATGAGGCTGGTTCAATGGCTCTTAGCCTTTCAGTGGTCTATAATGACGCACCCAATGTCTTTCCTAATTCGCATAACAAACAAGATCTGAGTTGATGGATGAAGCCAGATGAGGAGTTATGGGGTTGTCCCTTTTCACCCCCTCAACCCAAGGCCATAGTGATGACAGTCACCTCCCTGATTGGGTGGGGATAGCGTTTTCAGGGAAGAACCATCCAAGGCACTTGGTCCCCCTTAGAGGCCAATCTGTATATCAATTTCCTAGAAATGAGAGTGGTGCTTCGAGCATTGCAAGCTTTCTAAGCGACCCTTCTGTTGGTGACAATTTCTATCCAGTCAGACAATATGTTGGGAAGTACTGACAGTGCAGCAATGGGCAATAAATTCCAACTGCTTACTGATACCAATGCACATTCCCAGGAATTCCAATGTGATTGCAGACAAACTGTGCAGAAACATTCTGATGTTTCACAAGTGGTCTCAATCCCATAATAGTGACACAAATCTTTTGTTGTTGGGGCCAGCCTTGCTGTGATCTCTTTGCCTCTTCCTCAAATCACAAATGCAGCAGCTACTTCACCCTAATCCTCCCTCTGGGGGAGTCACCAAGAGATGCTCTGGTACAGGATTGGCCCCCGGGACTGCTTTATGCCTTTCCTTCCTTTCCCCTGATTCCACACTTCTTAAAGAAAGCGCAATGGTTGAGAAGAAAGTAATTCTCATTGCACCCTATTGGCCCCATCAAGTCTGGTTCCCCTTTCTGTGACCTCAACTAGTTCACTGTCCGTGGACGCTGGATCCAACCCCAGGACTGTTGTCTCATCCACAGGGGCTGGGCCATCCCAACCTACCGAGTCTCAAGCTGACTGCTTGGTTTCTCCACTTCCAGTAATTGCCAGGCAGACTAATCTATCTTCCCCAGTACAAAAGATACTTCTGGCTTCCCATAAGCCATCCACCAGGAAACATTATCACAGTAAATGGGATAGATTTGTGATCTGTGCTAAAGAATAGACTAGACTCCTTTTCAGCTCTTAGAATACTTTGAATAAAAAATGAAAGGACACAGTCAAGGCTCCAAACTTCAACTTAAAACTTTACTTTTGATATAGTACAACACAAGCGCTTTCACAAAACTGCTTCATTGGGTCATTATTGGTTGGACTTCGTGTTTATGAGGACACAGGTTCCAGGTATTTGGTGGTGATTTTTCTTTTTCTTCTACTTGTCAACTTTACTCCAATCAGAAGCCTCAGCCTACACTATCAGAGTCCATTTAACAGCTATCTCCAATTTTCATAATGGCTTTAATGATTCTTCTTTGATGTCCCACCATCTCTGCAACACCTTCCTTAAGGGGAGTCATGCATTTGAGACCACCTCTTAAAGATCCTATTGAACCTTGGAATTTGACGCTAGTTTTACAAACCTTCACTTGTCAACCTTTTGAGCCATTAGCCACCTGTGATATAAAGTTTTTGTCTTGAAAGACCCTATTCCTGGTAGCCATCACCTCAGCCAGGAGAATATCACAGTTACAAGCTTTGTGTGTAAATTGTCCATACATCATTTTCTACAAAGAGAGAGTATCGCTTCGGACTAACCCTTCCTTTCTACCAAAAGTTATCTCAGATTCAAATCTCAATCAGTCCATTGATTTGCCAGTTTTCTTCCCAAAATTTTCCAACAAAGAAGAATACTGTTTACATTTGCTAGATGTACATAGACAATTACATTTAAAAAAAAAAAAAAAAGAAAACAACCGGAGGCTCTTCTGATAAAATCCACAACACAAAACCAAAATCAGATAGTAGAGAGACCGCACAATTACATTTTTACCTAAACAGAACTAAATCATTCAGAAAATCGGACCAACTATTCCTATCCTTCTCAGGTCCAAGACTGGGCAAGTCAGTTTCCAAAGTCATTTTATCAAAATGGTTGAGAGACTGCATTACCTTTGTTTATCGACAGAATAAAATGACTCTATCAGCTAAAGTCAAGGCTCATTCCACCAGATCAGTGTCCACTTCAATGGCCTTTCACTTGAGAGCCTCTATGGATAACATTTGCTCAGCTGCTTCTTGGGCTACCCCTCATACCTTTATTACTCATTAGAAATCAGATATGGTCTCCAGGGGAAGAGCATCCTTTGGCTCATTGGTGCTCAGGAATATCCTTCCATAGGGCCTCCCAGAACATAAAGTAGCTAGGGACTCTGTCACATCAGTCATGAATGAATGAAGATTAACAACATCAGATAAATAAGTTATGTTCTTACCATAACGTTTCATCCATGTTGTTGATCTTCATTCATTCATGACATCCCACCCTCCTTCCCCCTCCGAAAAGACTCCTGGAGATTCAGATTTGGCCCTGGTTACCTGAAAGGGCAGCTGCTCAGATAAAGCTTTCACTTTCTATCCTTATGAGCAAACTCAATCTGAGGAGATGAGGAGAGGGGCACTATGGGTAAGACTTAACTCAAGAGTTTTTTGGCTGGTGTGAGCTTGTTATATCAGCTAAGTCGGTTCCGAGGACGGAACTAAGACCCATCCCATCAGTCATGAATGTAGATCAACAACACAGATGGAATGTTATGGTAAGAACATAACTTCTTTTTTTGTGGAGTGCTGAGCATTAGTTCTGAGGTTTCTAACATAGTTAAAGAAGGCTTTGTGCTTGTCATATCCAGTTTTGTTTAATTTGCTTAGGGACCAGAGTTCATTGTTAAGTTTAGCAAGAGTTTACCAAGTTTAGGAAGAGTGTGTTCTAGTAACTAGAGAGTTACATTTATTCTGATATGCAATGAGCTGTTTTCTTTTATTCTAGCCTGTTTATATTTGGGTTCCACCATAGGTGGTTATTTTTAAATGTGGCTTGGTATTTACTTCAGAGGGGACAGATACTTCTGTTCAGCTATATACATGTGTAAAGAATTTGGCAGTAAAGGATTCTACATAAGCAAAAGGGTCATCAGGTACTAAGAGAAGATTCAATTTTGCCAGCTCATCACTCAGTTTTAGTAGATTTGCTTTAACATAATTTCTGAATGCCCAGTTATTGAAGGATGTTTCCGCTTCAGTCTTACGGGAAATGTGACTGATTTATTGTCCAATTTGACTAAAAAGGAAGGTATAACTGGTGGGGAGCACAAGGTGTCCCATATTGGTGATAACTCATATCCAGGTTTTTGTCACCCCTTTGTTGGGGTGCAGACTAACTTTTCCAGTGAGTTTGTATTTATGAAATAAAGAAATCCTGGGAATGCATGTTAAGGGATGTTTAAGTCTACCTGTTGATAGAGGGATAGTTGAAGCCCTTAACAGAATAGCGATTGGCTGAATGCATTGGGATATCATACTAGTCAGGTAGGAAGTATGGGCTAAGGGGACATATGAAGGGGTCCTCTAGATGGGGGAGTTTGTGCAGCCACTGTTATGATATGGCATGTGTAAGAGGGCTACCATCCTCTTCACCTTACTGCCATTCACTGCAGGCCTGCCTGTACAAAATTATTTTTTTTTTTGCTTAATAACAAGATCTAATGAAAGAGGAATGTGAATAATGTTGTGGTCAAATTAACAAAATAGACAGACAATTAAGACGGCCACCAGGTTTAAGGAACATAAAGGGAACAAGATCCACCCACAGCAGTCAGTTTCATGGCAGGTGTTAAACTGTGCTCTTTATAAAAAAATTTAAATGTTTTATTTTGTCTTAAAACAGTCTTTAATAATCAACAGCTGAAATTACAGATATACTGTAGGCCCAATGTTAAGCTTAATTTTGAACTTGAATCCAGCCACTTCTAGTGTGACCCTTAAGATTCTGCTATCTGAATCTGAAATGCTGTATGGTTCCAGACATAAGATCATCTTTTTCAGAATCATTAGCTGCCTGTGGGTCCATTTCTTGTCCATTATTATGCATGTCTGCTGTTTTGTGTTTAAGGTAGTTGTCTTCTTGTACCATCCATTTTCACTACTATACATTTTTATCAACTTTGCAATTCTTTTTGTGTGCTCTTGCCTATGGTATTTCCTGTAGTCCCTCTATCTAAGTCAGTGGTCTTTTGCATTATGTGATGGCTTACCACAGTCATAACATTTTTGTCACTTCTGCCTGAAGGACATTTCATTTACCTGATATTAATGAGTTTTCTATTGCAGTTCTAATTGTATCTTTTACAACCGTTTCCATGGGAAGTGTTCTCCTCGGTGCAGTAAGTGGGACTAAGTCTGTTTAAGAGCTAATCACAGTGCTTGCTGAGTAAGGCAAGTATCAGGTTACAGTACAGGCTTGCAAAGTTACAGTTTGCATGAAAAATAACACTGGCTGAGGCTGAACTTGCACAGTACACTAGTGTGCTATCTTGGTAAAAAGATGTTAAATATGGAGAGAAAATACAGTTAGTACCACTAGTTAAAAAGAATTAGGGTGAGAAGAAAACAATTGGGGATTTTTAAAATACAGTGCAGTGGTGGGTTTCAGACATTTTGGAAATGGTGTGGCAAGAGGCTGATATTAATTAGCTAAAACTATTTTAAAAAAAGAACGCAATGTTAGCAAAGGCTGAAATAAGCAAAATATATCTATACAGCAGAGCAAGGGTATGCTTCCATTCATTCTGAACCCAGATCTGAATACTAGAAAAAAAAAATCAGAGATCTTAATGCTACTAGTTGAGAGTTTTAGATAGTTGGAATGTAGTGATTAAAACACACTATCCACATTTGTTACTAATGAATGTAGTACTTACGAAGAAACATCAATTTGCTTTACCTTTCCAAACTACCGCAGTGCAAAAAAGTTGCAGTGTTGCTCCTTTCCAGAAAGATTAATTTATTAATTCTCCACCTGCTTAATCCACTTTGGGGTCAAGAGAGTTCATTCTCATGTAACATACACACTTCTACGTGCACATCTCACAACCTGATATAAAAGCATTACTAGGGGAAAACTCTGGGGTAATGTCAATTCACATACCCCACATCTTTCAAAATTTGTATGAAATCACAGCACCTGGTGAAAATCCATAAACTCTTCATACAGAAGGCAACCCATCATACAACCAAACTGAAGAACCAAGCACTTTGAGGAAGTGTCTCTAAAGTGCTGAAACACTGTGCTGACAAACTGAATTGCTTTGTCATAAGCAAACATCAAATTTGTCATGTGTTCTTGTGCAAAGAAAAACAGATAAGAACATTAATATTGACAGTTTACATTAAGGTCAGACAACTTGCCAACTGCCTGAAATAATCACTAAATTCTTGATGACTAAAACTTTTTCCCCCTTCTTATGACTAACCCAGGCCTACTATTACCAAAGACAGAATTTATCTCCCCTGATGCAACACTATTCAGAATTGTGTATGCTCTCTCACCAATACCACTACACGTATAGCATAAACAGACAATGGCTACTTACTTGCACAACGGGACAGCATAAACTTCATAAAAACCCATCCTCACACCCATAAATAATTTTCTATTACTGCCACTATAGTTACCTACAGAATATAACATCCATTCCTTTGCAACCTTATTTTGAAGACCAAGAGCTATGTTCACATTCTAGACATTATATTCAGAACATTCAAATGTCTCTCCTCCTGTTTAAGGATGTTGGCATCTTGCTGAGTAAAGGAAAAGGAGACCAAGACAATGACACCAGGACTGCATACCCTACATGCTAAAGGGATTATAATACCACTGATTTGTTAACCAGGTAGGCACACTGGACACACAGTTTTTTCAGGGGCGACCCAGAATCAATGTCTAGTTAAATGACTTGTTCAAGGGCACACAACAGACAAACAAGACCCGAGTGAATCAAGCCCTGTACCACAGTAACTGCAGTTCACAGCTTTAACCTTATGTGGCAGCTGCCAAATCATACGGCTTAGCCTGCTAAACAATAAACAGGGACACAGACACAGGTCTCCCATACACAGCTCTCTACCAACTTGACTCTCAACAAGAGTAAATTTATTTAAAACAGAGAACAATGACAATGTACCAACACAGCACAGGTAAACCTTTTACCAAATCCTAGGCATCAAATGACAAGCTGTGCATTGCCAAGTTAAAATTTTACCAGTGTAATTAATACAACCAAACCACTTTTGAGAGTCAGTCAAATTATGCCTTAAACTGACTATCCCATAAACAGAGGTATGGCAGCAACTGTTTACCTAAGGCCACACCATTGTACTCTGCACAGATGTGGACGGTGCCAACTTGACTGACATCCAGATGGGTATGTCAGTTAAGTGTTTGGATAGTTTCATTGTTGTTCTAATTTTTTACTTTTTAAAAATTAGAAAATAAAAACAAACTCTAAGGGCATTACTGACAATATATGTGAAAGATGGGCACACACAAGTATATATCATCTTCTTAAAAACAACCAGAATAACAGAAACACTTACTTCTTGAAAAATAAGAGTTCTGTCACTCTAAGGTTGACCCATGTCACACCAGGTGAGGAGCTTGCTACTGCTCATCAGGGTGTGTTCTAATACAAACAACTACTGGTATGGCAACTGTCACCAGCCATATAACAAAAAAGGATCCACTAACCACCTATCTGTGGTCTGTCACACCAACTATTCAAATGTACCTCCTGCGAGTTTTACCTACCGAATGCTTTGTAAGCTATGGTACAAATAAAACCTAACTTGTCAACTTTGCCCAAGCCCCATAAGGTTTTCAGCTTCTCGTTGAAATATAAAACATTGTTTTATCATACCGCACATTTTAACTTAGAAGTGCCAAAATACTTAGCATAATAATCCACTTTCCTCCACAACCAAAACAAACAAGCAGTGCAAGAGAAACTATAGCTAGAGTTGTAGGAGAAGCTAAACTAAGTGTTCCAAATTCCTAACCGTACTTTGAGTTAGAAAATTCTTTATTATCCAGGAAGTAAAGATATAAGGATGTAGTGCTGATGATGACCAAGCCTTTCAGAACCCTAGTTTAGCACATAGTTATACCTGGGAGGGGGGCTGGAAGCACCCAGGAATGGACAATACTAAATCAAAGATCCTAATAAAGTTATACTGGCCAGGAATAATGAAATAAGTTGAGAACTTCTTTGGGGGATACAATGAATGCCAGAAGACTGACCTGCACCCAGACTTCAAAAATCCTTTGATTCCAATGTCTACTATGGAGGTGTTATCTGAAAGTATTGCTATAGCCATTGTTTGTCCAATGGGAAAGAGGATTTAAAAATTTTTGGTCACATTGGACTATGCAGTTAAGTACCCTCAGGCCATTTCCCTATGCAAGGCCAATGTGAAATCTACAGCATTTGAGCTAATATTTTTTTCCAGAGTAGGACTTTCTAAGGAAATACTCAAGAAGGGACTCTACTTATATCAAGAACAGTGCAACAAGTGTGCCAGTGTTTTAAGGTTAAGCAGTTGAAAACCCTCAGTATACTCTTCCCAAACAGATGAAGGAGTAGTAGTACAGGAATGATAACATCTGGGACTATCAGTACCACACCTCCTGTTTGCCATTGGCCTTAATGGGGTTCAGTGCTTTTGGGTTAGTTACAGGGCATACAGCCTTGTGGTTTGTTAAGCACTGCTAGAGAAATTTGAGAAGTAGAGAAAACCTCATTTAAAAGTGTCATGCAGCACTACAACCAATTTACAAGACAGGCTGAAAGTACTAATGCCTGGTAGTGCCCTTTGTAAGGAAACACATGGAAAGAACTCAGGCTAATCTGCATGAGGTGCCTAATAACAAGGCAAGGACCAAGTACTAGTTTTGGACCCCTGTGCAGAAAGCAAACTTTTGGTTAAGTGACAGTTCATTTGGAACAGTAGAAAACTCAAATGATACAAACTGCAGGTTTAACAACCTGCACCAGTGGTGTGGAGGGGTAAAGCTCTGATTACAGCCCAGGTGACGAATTCAAATTGTAACTTAGATGCTTGATGGTGCAGGCAGGGAGGAATGGGCATGCCAATTGTAGGGGGAGGGGAGGGAGGTAAACTTGCTTGGGACATACTGTCATGGTTGGATTTAACTGGTGGAGGTCAGGGGGAAAGAACCATGAGGAGTTTCCCAAGGGTGGGCAGGGCATCCCACTGACATCAGCCCTCTGTGCATGTCAGGAACGGTTCAACGATGATGCCCATTGCATGTCCTGCCTTTGTGGTGTTATCAGGCATGTGCAGCAGTGGGGAATTAAAACAGAAAAACACTTCCCAATAGTAGTGTGATGAAGCCCTGGGGCTTTGATCTCCCCAAGCACCCAGTATATGGGTTGAGTTTAGCCAGGAGCGGCTAAGGTGGGTCTGGTAGAACCAGTGTATGAGGAGAGGAACTGAGCACAGCCAATCACAAGCTGGTGGGAACCAAAAAGGTGCAAATACAAAAACATAGATTTGAACAGAGTGGTAAGAGATCAGAACAGATACAACATCATTGTCTTGATATCATGGAAAGAAGTACTGATCTCTGTAGTTATCCTTTTGACAGAAATATATAGGCTGTGTAAAGAAAGAAAACTATCCTTTATATCTTTAGTTCATGTAGATGACATATTTCATAAGTTTCAGAAACAATTAATAAGTGAGTTTCTGTTAAGAAATAAAGAAGTGTTTTAAGTGTTACCTGGCAGGACGGATGTGATTCAACACCTTGTTGAATTTATTCCAGGGGTAAATGTTAACTAAGAATGTTACAGAATACCTGAGCGGCAGAGAAAATCTGGCAGGAGGAAGTACAAAAGATGCTTGTGATGAGGGTGATAAGAAAGGTCAGCAACTGACTGTAACAGCCTCATGGTATTAGTCCTAAAACTTCATGGGACAATCAGGTTGTGTAATGATTTTAGGAAACTGAATATCATTTCAAAATCTGACAGATACTAAAATGCCCAGGTTTGAAGAGCTAGACTGGGAAGAAAAGGGCAGCTACCCTTGGTGCAAAATACTAGAGGGTACAATCAGCAAATTCTGATTGGTCTTCGGTACGTGAATACTGGTATTGCATTTGTGATCAGAACTGAAGTGCTTAGCACTCTGTGTGTAGCATAAACTGTAGTAGCTGCTGGCCACAGTTAAAAGGAAGGAGGAGTATTTTTTAGAACTGAAATGCTTGCTACTCTGTGGCACAGGATGGACTTTTTACACCTCAGCTTATAGTTGAGTGCGGTGCCACCTCAGGGGACGGTACCAGGTTCCAGTGTAGCTAGACCACAGCCCCTGGCAGAACCCCTGGCAGAGCTCATAGGAAGGTTGGGGGAGTCAAAATGGTTGACTACATTAGCTTAAACAAAAGGAGCCACTAATGGCTGAAACCAATGAAAAAAATGTTTTTTCAGCAGCAATGAGTTTATTCCAGTATATTGTCCTTCCCTTTGGGATACATGGTACTTCTGCAGCCTTTCAGAGACTTACGGGTGAAGTCCTAAAAGTGCATGTCAAGTATTGTGCTCCAGGTCTACTTTGTATTCCCAAAATCCCACATGCATGAAGAAGAAAATCATGAGACAACAGTCGTGAACAGGGAAATACTGAATTACATAAGTTTACCTAGGGTAAGTAAACACTTGCCCAACATGGGAACTTATGCCGTTTCTCCACTGTAGTGAGATCCTGGAGTTGGTATATATAGTTGGGGGGGGAGTGGGGGTGTAGCCTCCCACCTAGGTGGGTTTTAGATAGCGTGGTTTGTCTTAGTGGTGTGTTGGGCAAGTGTTTACTTGCTCTGGGTAAACTTATGTGATTTGGTATTTCCCTGTTCACGATTGTCGTCTCAAGATTTTCATCTTCGTGCTTGTGGGATTTCAGGAATATGAAGTAGATCCTCTGCTCCTTACCCAGATGATATAATAATAAATTCAGAAGACTGGGATTCTCATTTGTCCCAGGTCAGGCTATATCAGGCTGCCTTTGATAAGCTGGTTAACTGTCAATGCCTCCAGAAGTAAGTTAGGCATGACAGAGTTAAAACATTTACGGGATTGGTAGGGGAATTGTCAGGTCCTAGAAATAAAAACTTGAAGCTATGAGGAGCAGGTCTCTTCCTGACAATAAGAATCAAGTGAGAGCATTCTTTGGGTTACCATAGCACAGCACTATTTAAAATTTGTACCTAACTTTGCCTCAATAGCTTGCCCCCTTACAGATTTCACAAAATGAAAGATGCCCTTGCAGTTGAGTAGACAATGAAGACAGACAATGCTTTTAATCAGTTGACGAGAATACTCTGTTCAGAGCCTGTTTTAGTAAATTCAACAGAATATACTGATGTATCAAAGGTAGGCCTAGGGACAGCATTATCACAGCATTTGATGAAAAAGAACATCTCATACGTTTTCTGAGTTGAAAACTGGCTGGACCAGAAATGACATATTGCAGCAATAAGAAGACATGCTTGACAATCAAGTTGTCTCTTTCTTTGTTAAAGTACTATATTCTTGGTTGAAAATTTAGACTCACATCATGTCCCATGTCTGTTTGAACAGATTAATGACCCACTGCAATGGCTGAATAGACAGGACTGGAACACAAAACTATGTAGATTGTCACTTTGCAGCTGTTTTAAGTTCACAGTAAAACTCAGACCATGGTCCCCCCATTATGCAGATTGTCTATTAAAGAGCTCACAGTCCAGCTGTTAGGCCTGAAACCAAATATTTCATACAGGGGGTATAACCTTGTGTGGTAGTTTTGCTCCAGAATGATGTCACAACATGTTGCATATTGTGTGAACAGATATTGTAAATAAAACTGGTGCTGCAAATAATGTGAATACATGCTGTAAATAGAAATGCTACTTTAAATAATTTTGTACCATTATCTGCTTTAGTTTAGGCAGAGAGGATTATGAAATTAAGTGGTGTATGAGACAGAGAGAGAGAGTATGTGACAGATAGTCCTAGCAATTCAGAGTAGTTAACCTCTCTTAGTAGAAACATTGTATTCCCATATGGTGTAACCATAGCTCTGCACAGTGTGTTGCAGTAAAGGAAATATCTGTGGATTATACCTGAGGAAGCCTGGGCATCTTCATATAAGGAATCTAGAGGGAATTTTTAATGTAAGTACCTACAAGCTATGGATTAGTTCCTGCGTTGGTAGGACTTACTGGACATAGTGTGAAAGGCTGTGTTCCTTTATTTATAGGACTACTGGACTTTGAAATAAAGCACTTTGTATGATTTTTTTTTGGTTATCACTACAGAATGTTAGCTTTTTGCTGCACTTGCTTGCTTGAGGAGTCTGCACTGCTGACATTTGTCTTTAGTTTTACAATAAAACAGTGTTTAGTTTATGAACTTGTGGATTTCAGTATATAAATACACTGCAATCTGTACATATATCAAGGTTATGCTTACTTTTTGAATTAAGTTATTGACTTGACTTCTAATTGTAAGTAAATTGTACTCTATAATCTAAGAATGTGATGTGTAGTGTAGCTGCCCCTGTATTTTATTACTGATATTTATTTCTACTGTCAGGCTCCCTTATCTGGTGGTAATTCTTCAGTTGTGCATTCCTGTCATAGCCTTTTAAACAGAACATCACACATTACCTTATTGACTAGGCTGATACTACCTCTAATTAACCTGTAAGAAATGGAATATAATGACAATTCCTAAAACCTTTCTGAATGACTTTCTTTCTGAATAATTTGGTTCCCTCTACAATTTTTCCAGGAAGGAATTGTAGCTTGGATTCAGAAATAAGGAACTGGATTGCACAAACTGCCTACCACAGGTAGGTCAATTTACATGATCATGGAGAATACAATTCAGAGACAGCTTTAGCCACTCATTATCAGCTAATATGCATGTCTCTGAATCACTATTTTTAACACTACTGCTAAAAGCACTTTGAAGTAGTTGTGTCCCTTGGCAACCCTTGCATTATGTTGGTATAGGATACATGCCTCTCAACTGTCCATAAGACTGCCAAAAATCCTTGTTATTGCCTCCTAACTTTGGTCTATGAGTCACAGAAATTTAGGTTCACAGGTAAATCACTGAGGATTGCACCAACTTAGTAATGACAGACATTAAAGTATTATACTTATTTTTCTGAAAATGCATGTTGATGGAAAACCTGTTCTATTAACTTTTTAAGTGAATTTGAGTAATATTTAAAAATTGTTCCTGATTGTGGATGTTTATTCCCCCATTATTTTTGGCTTTGTCTGAAAGTCTTGAGCAAGGGCATTGAGAAGTATGACAAGCGACTCCCCCACCACATGCACATACACATATGTATACACACACACACACACACACACACACACACACACACACACACACACACACACACACACACACACACACACAGCATCACACCCTACCCACTTTCATGGATATGCTTATCTCTTCATCAACCTGCATGTTCTGAAAAACACACTCTCCATCCTTTACTTAATCCCCCTACTGTCATAACAAAGGCAAAACACCCCCACACAGATCTTATGCCATTCATAGCCCTGCAGATATGCACACACACACACGCACACACACACCACACACACACACACACACACACACACACACACACACACACACACACACACACACACACACACACACACACACACACACACACACAAGCACGCACACTGTCATATACAAGTACTCGCTCAGACCGTCCCACTATATCTTTACTGAACCTACCTGCTATGCAGCTTCTCCCATTGGTTTCAATGAGTGATCACAGTTGTTTTGCTTTGTTCATTTTCTTGGCTAGCTATGCTAATTTAGACATTCACAAGATTTTCTGGATAACACATAGCATCACCCACTTCCTTGGATTACCTCAGTACTCCTTAACACAACAGGGAGGACCACTCTCCATGATGATGCTTTCTACTTGTTTTAAACCACTGCAGTAGGGCAGCCTATGAATTGTAAAGGGTTACTGCATGTGGTCGGCTGCTCATGTTAGAATTTCCACCATGTGGTATAGTGATCTCCCTGAAGTGACTAGACTTGACATTCAGAATAAGATGGGCTACAGAATAAACTCTTATGACTTTGGCACTGTTCAATGTTTAAACTGTTTTGTATAGTACTTAGATATTTAGTGATGGTCCAAACTTAGAAGCAAACTGTCAGCTGAAGTGGTAACTTCTATGCCAGAGAAATAATTCAACACCAACATACAAGAAAATCTCAACCCACAAAGATCCAGTGGACTTTAAAAGGCTTTATTTTAAAATAATAATAATAAAATGTAAACTTTAACACATACAAGTGCTTTTTCAAGTGATCTGAAAAGCCTACTGAACAAGGTGATTATATAACAGCCAGAAGTCTTTAGTGATGGTGAGTAGCCCACTTATTTTGTAATCATAATTTATGTCCTTTTTGACAATTATCATGATACTACACTACAGATGAGGTCATCACTACTACACCAATTTTTTAACACCTTTATTGAACTATCGCTTAACACACAGGCAAACATACATTTATATAAAAGAAAACACGATAACATGTCAGAGTTACAGCCATTATACATCACATACATGCTTTTATACAATTATCATCAATTCAACATTGCACAAATTGCTCAGTTCCTGCCTTCCCTTAAGCCTCACTCCTCCTACTCCAAAACATTCTTCTGCATGTATTGTTCCCTACATTTCCATTTTTTTCTATGTATTGTGCTCCTACCCTTTTCTAAAGATCCTACTTTCAGTTCTTTTATCTCTGTTAAAATATTCACTACCTTAAGTACAGTTGGTTTAGATTTTAATTTCCATTTTCTAGTAATTGTTTTCTTTGGCAGCTGTGAAGACTGCTAGAGATGGATGAAGGCTGCTAGCCTAGTCAAATATAATTTGGTACATAATTCTATTATTTGTAAATACTTTGAATGTTGAACTTAAAACAATGTGGCTACATTGCCATCTGCTGTAAAGAAAGCTAAGTCAAGCATTTCTTGTTGGTCCTTTGAAATTAAAATTATTTCATCACTGCCTTTGATGTTTTACAAGTCGGCTCCAGTCCGGCTAGATAAAGGCTTCCTGCCTATTGTTTTAAGGCTAAAGTTAATGACCAGAATTTACATGTGGAATGTCCTTTATTGCTCTAAGTGTAAAAGAATGTAAATGCAGTTTCTGTGTGGCCTGGGAACCCGGAAGGTGTAAAAGATGATATAATGTTTAGCAGAACTGCAGTTTCGATTTTAACAGTGAGAACCAGAAATTATTAAGCATTTTGATCTTGAACATCTAACTCAGCACTGCCTGTTGTCTTAAGTAAGTTATCTTAGAAGTGTGTTTTCTTGTAGAAATAGCAAGAACTATAAAGATTAGACTAAGTGCTTTTCTGTTATGTCAGAACTGCACTACTGAATTATTTTAAGTTTCTGTGTGATCTCTGAACTCTTGAATAGCACTGTGGTGTAGTAGTATTGTCTTGTGTTTTTAGTATTTATATTTAATATTTTTAAACCCTTTTCAACTGTGGCTGGTTTATGTAGAGATAAATTAAGCTCTAGAGTACATTGCATGCTTATAAGTGATCCTGTAGTAAGTCTTTCCAATAAGCCTTGATTGCTTAGTTACACTATTATTGGATACTAACATTGCACAGTAATAATTGGACATCCATTTAAGGGCCTTTGGGTAGCTGATAATTATTAGCTGGTGGTGACAGGAATTACTACTGTATAGTCTGGGTATAGGGGCACAGCTGGAGAATCTGTGTCAGCCTTTCCCAGGAGTGTCTGTGAAGTTGTATAAATACTTATCTCAAAGTGTGTGTGTGTGTGTGTGTGTGTGTGTGTGTGTGTGTGTGTGTGTGTGTGTGTGTGTGTGTCAGCTACTTGGGCAGGGACATGAAGTACTGGTTGGACAGAGAGGGTACTGGAGGTTAGCTTGCCAGCTAGGCTGAGATCTGAACTCTATAGCTGTGCCAGTGGGGAGTCTTATTGGGGATCTGGAGAGCAAGGGAGCAACCAGCCCCAGACTGACTGTGATCTCTGTGTGCTCTTAAAGGAAATTGCACTTTACTGTGTGTATTTGTTATCCTTTTCCTCAAATATAAGATGCCTTCTCTAGTGTTAGTGGTGAGGATTGAAGCTCCTTGACTGCTGGGCCAGGGCACGGGCATCACATATTATTTGTTTTGCAGCAGTGGGATCCATGTCACATATTAATTAGTTGGCAAATACTAACTGGCTTGTAGTGGTGTGGGTAGAGTGAATCCTGTAGCTTATGTACAGCGATCTCTGAAGGTGTTTTGTATTCTAAATCAGCCATGTAGTGAATACTCAGAGTTCAGATCACAATTGTTTTATTTCTTTTGTTAGCTTAATTAGTCAGGGTGAGCAGGCAGCATGTCAGCCAAGGAGTATAGAAAGCTGACAAGGAGCCAGCTGGTGATGATGTGCCAGGCTAGGGGACTGGTGCATGGAAACCTGACTAAGGCAGACCTGCTTGCAGCCTTGGTTACAGCTGCATCAGAAAACAGCATCCAGGAGGACAATCAGACTGGCAGTGGAGATACAATATCCTCAGGGAATGGACAGATCAACCTTTCTGCGAAGGACAATCAGACTGGCAGTGGAGATGCAATATCCTCAGAGAATGGACAGCTCAACCTTTCTGCAGTGGACTTAAAAATCCAGCTGGAGCTAAAGAGCCTTGAGTTGGAGGCCAGGCATTTGGAGATAGAAGCCGAAGAAAAGGAGTGTCAAATGAGGCATGAGAGGGAAATGCTGACTCTTCGCCAGAGTCATGGAGGGAATGGGGAAGGGAGTAACTAGACCCCAGAAGCACAACAGGTCAGTAAATTTCTTCCTTTAAAGAGTGGGATAATTTTTATAGTTTCATTCATATGTTTGAGAGGGTATGCAAACAGTATAGTGTTGACCAAAGGCTCTGGGTATGATTCCTGACCCACTTACTCCATGGGAACGCTGTAACTTTTTTGTCAAAAATGCCTGACACTGTCTGTTTTGATTATACTGCTGTAAAAAATGTATTTTAGAATGTTTTAAGCAAACACCTGAAATGTATAGGAAAATGTTTCATGAGCATAGACGCAAGGCAGATGAAAGTATGTGTGAATATGTTGCATAACTGAGCACTTATTTTCATAGCTGGGTGAGTGGATGTCAGGTCACCACTTTTGAAGGGATGGCAGACCTTTTGGTGAGGGAACAAGCCCTTAGCACTTTGCCTGAGGACATGAGGATCTGGTTAGCTGATAGACAATGTGCTACTTCAGATGAGTTGGGGAAGAAGGGAGACCTATTCCTGGCAAGCAGGGCAGCCCTGCACAGGAGGGGAACCCCCAGTACTGCTCATGGGTCTAAAGGAACTCATGGTGGGCAGTACAGACTGCCACAACAGAATCTGCCAGTAGCAGGGGAAGCCACTAGTCTAGGTACACATCCAGGAGATAGGGTTAAATGTTTTGAATGCAACCAGTGGGGCCATGTGGCATACAGGTGTCCATGGAGTCAATGTGGGAAACCAAAGGTGAGGGAGCCAGTAACTGGGAACAACAAAATGCCAATAGTAGGTTGTCTTGAGACAACAGGGATACTAAACTACCATCCTGCAGAGGTCCTGAGAGGGAAGAATTTGGATGAGGCAGTACCATGTGCTTATGCAGTTACACATGGTCAGGCTAGGAGACAAGCATGTGGGTCTGGTAGCCCGGGGGAGACCCAGATAGACTGCATACTTGCAGCCAGGACTGCTGAGGTGGTTACTTCTGGGAGCGAGCTACTCTGTAGCAGTGAGACTGAATGTGAGCCACGGCTACTTGTGGGTACTGACGGTCCCTTGGTCAGAGTGACTGCAAAGGTAGAGGTGAGTAGTAGTACTCAGGCTGACAGTGAGGCACAGCTGTCAGGGGATGCCAGATTTCCTGTGGAAGGAGAGCTGGGAAGGGTTAAAAGGAGAGAATTGAGACAGGCTCAGCACTCCGACCCTACATTGCAAGGCCTGAGGCAGGTAGCTAGGGGGGCACCTGATTCTCAAAGAAAGGAGGAATCTGTATATTGGGACAAAGGGTTAATGTACAGAGAGTGGACCCCTGAGGGAGGGCTAGAAGGTGAGAGAGTACAGCAGTTGCTAGTGCCTAGAGCCTACCATCTGGCACTTCTAGCCTTAGCCCATGATATTCCCTTTGCAGGTCATATGGGCATAAAACATACAAAGAGGCGTATTATGCAGAACTTCTATTGGCCTGGAATTTCCAGAGATATAACAGGGTACTGCAGGACCTGTGAGCAGTGCCAAAAGGTAGGCAAGGCAGGAGACAAGGTGAGAGCTCTTTTAATGCCTTTGCCTGTGACTGAGGAGCGATTTCAGAAGGTAGCTATAGATATTGTGGGTCCTCTGAGTACCCCAAGTTCCACAGGGAAAAAGTATATCCTAGTGGTAGTGGATTATGCTACACGATACCCTGAGGTGGTGGCTTTGTCCTCCATCGAGGCAGAGAAGGTGGCAAATGCTTTGTTAGAGATTTTCAGCAGGGTGGGTTTCCCAAAAGAAATACTGTCTGACAGAGGTGCCAATTTCATGTCAGACCTGCTGGCTTGTCTGTGGAAGTCCTGTGGGGTGAAGCACATGAAGACCACCCCCTACCATCCCCAGACTAATGGTCTTGTTGAGAGATTAAACTCTACAATCAAGTCCATGCTACGGGCATTTGCAGATCAGTTTAAGAGGGAGTGGGACAAATATTTTCCCCATCTGTTATTTGCTTACAGAAAGGTTCCCCAGGAATCCACAGGTTTTTCACCTTTTGAGTTGCTGTATGGGCATAGGGTGAGGGGACCTCTAGATTTAATTTGAGATGAGTGGGAAGGTGAGTACATGACTCTCAAGGAGTCTGTTGTGGTATACATCCTAAACCTCAGGACAAGGCTCAGGGAACTCATGGGCTTGGCCCAGGAGAACCTGGCAGAAGCCCAACAACAGAAAAAGATGTGGTATGATAGGAATGCTTGAGCTAGAGAGTATGCTGTGCAGCAGCAGGTAATGGTTCTCATTCCTGTTAGACACAACAAGCTGCAAGCAGCTTAGGAGGGTCCCTACAAGGTGGTAAGAAAGGTGAGTGATGTTAACTACATGGTGGAACTGCTAGGCAGATGGCAGGGGCACAAATTGTACCATGTTAACATGATGAAACCTTACCATGATAGGGAGGCCCTTGTGCTGAGCAGTTGCAGTGGATTGCAGGAGGAGTCTGAGGGAGATCTAAGGACTGATATCCTCAGTGAGACTTGGGCTGACACCTCAGTGGAAGGGGTAGCAATATCCCAGCAGCTATCTCCTATCCAGGTTCCAGAAATCCGAGCAGTGTTGCAGGAATTTGGGGACATGTTCACTGAGAAACCAGGGTGCACCCACCTGGTGCAGCACCAGGTGGATACACGACCCCAAAGGCCTATTAGGCAGACCCCTTGTATGGTGCCTGAGAGAGTCAGAAAGACTCTGAGGGAGGAGGTACAGGAGATGTTGGAGCTACGGGTGATTCAAGAGTCCAACAGTATCTGGGCCTCCCCAGTGGTGCTGGTGCCAAAGAAGGATGGCTGCACCAGGTTCTGTGTGGATTACAGGAAATTAAATAGTCACACAGAGTTGGATGCCTAGGACAGATGAGGCCCTATAGCAGCTGTGTGGGGCTAAGTATCTTACAACCATTGATCCTAACAAGGGTTACTGGCAGGTGCCCTTGACTCCCAGTGCTAGAGAGAAGTCAGCCTTTGCGACTCCTTTTGGCTTGCACAAGTTCACAAAGATGCCCTTTGGGATGAAGAATGCCACAGCAGCTTTCCAGAGGCTGGTAGATAATATCCTAGCAGGAGCAGGAGGGTTTGCCCTTGCTTACCTAGATGATATTGCCATCTACAGCCTTTCCTGGCCAGAGCACCTTCAGCATGTCAGGGAGGTGCTGGGCAGACTACAGAGGGCAGGGCTGACCATTAAGCCGAGCAAATGTTAGGTGGGTATGGCAGAGGTCTCCTACCTAGGGGACATAGAGTAGGGAGCGGTAAGATAAGGCCAGAACCTGCCAAAGTAGAAGCCATTCAGGCATGGCCTGCACCTGTTACAAAAAACAGGTGAGGGCATTTTTAGGGACAGTAGGGTACTACAGAAAGTTCATCCCCAGTTATAGTACTATAGTTGCTCCCCTCATATACCTGACAAGGAAGAACAGGCCAGATAAGGTAGTGTGGACCCCAGCATGTGAGCAGGCATTCCAGAAGCTTAAAGAAGCTTTGGGAGGACCACCTGTGTTAGCCAGTCCAGATTACAGCAAAGAATTTTGTTGTGCAGGTGGATGCTTCAAACCATGGGGTGGGGGCTGTACTTAGCCAGATTTCTTCAGAAAGGGAAGAGCCCCCAGTGGTTTATCTCAGTCACAGGCTCCAACCCAGGGAGGAATGCTATGCAGCTGTAGAAAAGGAATGTCTAGCCATAGTGTGGGCACTGCAGAAACGTCAGCCTTATCTATATGGAAGGAAATTCACTGTTATGACAGATCACAACCCTCTAACATGGTTAAACAGAGCCAGTCAGCAAAAGGCCAAGTTGTTAAGATGGAGCCTGGGGTTGCAAGCATATGATATGTCAGTGCAGCACCGCAGTGGGAGTAGCAATGCCAATGCAGATGGGCTCTCAAGACAGGGAATGGGGTGAGGTGCACTCAGATAGACCTAACCCTCTTAAGCAGCGTTTCTCAAGGGGCACTTGAAAACCTAGCTTGAGTTCTCCGGGGGGGGGGGGAGAGAAATGTGAAGACTGGTAGAGATGGGTGAAGGCTGCTAGCCTAGTCAAATAGAATTTGGTACATAATTCTATTATTTGTAAATACTGTGAATGTTGAACTTGAAATATTGTCGCAACACTGCCATCTGCTGTAAAGAAAGCTAAGTCAAGCATTTCTTGTTGGTCCTTTGAAATTAAAATTATTTCATCACTGCCTTTGATGTTTTACAAGTCGGCTCCAGTCCAGCTAGATAAAGGCTTCCTGCCTATTGTTTTAAGGCTAAAGTTAATGACCAGAATTTACATATGGAATGTCCTTTATTGCTCTAAGTGTAAAAGAATGTAAATGCAGTTTCTGTGTGGCCTGGGAACCCGGAAAGTGTAAAAGATGATGTAATGTTTAGCAGAACTGCAGTTTCAATTTGTACAGTGAGAACCAGAAATTAAGCATTTTGATCTTGAAAATCTTACTCAGCACTGCCTGTTGTCTTAAGTAAGTTATCTTAGAAGTGTGTTTTCTTGTAGAAATAGCTAGGACTATAAAGATTAGACTAAGTGTTTTTCTGTTATGTCAGAACTGTACTACTGAATTGTTTTAAGTTTCTGTGTGATCTCTGAATTCTTGAATAGCACTGTGGTGTAGTAGTATTGTCTTATGTTTTTAGTATTTATTATTAAATATTTGTAAGCCCTTTTCAACTGTGGCTGGTTTATGTAGAGATAAATTAAGCTCTAGAGTACTTTGCATGCTTATAAGTGATCCTGTAGTAAGTCCTTCCAATAAGCCTTGATTGCTTAGTTACACTACTATTGGATATTAATATTGCACATTAGTAATTGGACACCTTTTTAAGTGCCTTTGGGTAGCTGATAATTATTAGCTTGTGGTGGCAAGAATTACTACTGTATAGTCTGGGTATAGGGGCACAGCTGGAGAATCTGTGTGAGCCTTTCCCAGGAGTGTCTGTGAAGTTGTATAAATACTTATCTCAAAGTGTGTGTGTGTGTGTGTGTGTGTGTGTGTGTGTGTGTGTGTGTGTGTGTGTGTGAGCTACTTGGGCAGGGACACGAAGCACTGGTTGGACAAAGAGGGTACTGGAGTTTAGCTTGCCAGCTAGGCTGAGATCTGGACCCTATAGCTGTGCCAGTGGGTAGTCTTATTGGGGATCTGGAGAGCAAGGGAGCAACCAGCAACAGACTGCCTGTGATCTCCGTGTGCTCTTAAGGGAAATTGCACTTTACTGTGTGTATTTGTTATCCTTTCCTCTCATATGAGACGCCCTCTCTGGTGTTAGTGGTGAGGACTGAGGCTCCTTGATTGCTGGGCCAGGGCACGGGCATCACAGCAGCCACCAGAATTAAACTTAACATGGCCAATTGATCCAATTCTTTAGGCCATCTTGATGTACTTCTTTTATTATTGAAGTGATTATGTTACCAGTTTTAATTATCAGCATATCTGTTTATCCAACACACACTTTCCATTTCTATATCTGAGAAAAATAGTCTAAAAAGAAGGGACTCCACTCATAACTCCACTGGTGTAGCCAGTACCCCCCACATCTTGTTGTGTTCCATAGCTTAACTAGTGTTTTACAAATTGCATTCAACATGGATTGACATTTAGTGCTTGCGATTTGTAAGTTATTCCTGTGTGGATTAGTGCTGAATATTCAGTATGGATTGACATTTAGTTATTGTAATTTGTCAATTATACCTGTGTGGATTAGTGCTGAATGCTTAGCAAAGTCAATAAAGCAGTATGCACTTTCAGACCTTTGTGGAGTGCTATTATTAGCTTTTTAAAGATGTTAACAAGATTCAAAGGCAAGATCTCCCCTAAAACCTATTTGGTTTCATAGCTAACAGATGTCCCCCGTGTCAATATAGATAATACCTGTTATTACCCCCTCTACATTGTTTTAAGTAAAATACTGGCTGTCATGGTGATGAGTCTAAAAATTATAGTTTGATATGACCCCCGTTTGTGACCTGTTGTACTTAGGTTGCCACCTTTTCAAATGCACAAAGTGGGGCATTCTTTTGTAGAAACGTCAGATTTTGCTGGGCAAAACATACCAATGGCCAGTACAAAGGATAGAACTTCACTTTTTTGCCAAAATAAAAGCTTATTCTTGCAGCATTTGAGTTATTTATTCTGTTTCTTATAACATTTTAGGTGTTTCAGATACAAAATAACTGTTTTATACAGCAATTAAAGAAAATAAAGGAAACATTTTGTACTAAAATCTCAGGACATTTGCCATTTTTCAATTTTTTGCAGGACACAATTGCCCAAAGAGGGACTGTCCCTCACAAACTGGGACAGGTGGTAACCCTAGTTTTACTACAGCTTTTCACCCTAAATCAGGGCCTGGTCCACATGGTGCCATTTTGTTTATTATGATCGCAACAGGTAAAATTAGGTTTTCCTTGATTCTTCATGGAAATTCACCAGTATGTTGTCTAGTTGCATGGAACTTACATGTTCATCTTACTTGTGTCAGTAATTTTCATATCTTTAGTTACATAAAGTACATATTCCCTTGTCTCTATAGAACCCGATGGATTCTCTGTGAAACATCAAGTTGCCTCCAAAGTTCTAACTGGATGAACCCAACATGATGGATCTTCATTTAACTTAAAATGAAATAAAAAAAGTTTTGTTTTTTCAAGAGGCAAGCCCATCTGCACCCCTTTTTTGTGTGTGGGGGGCTTTGTCTCCTCCACTCCCCTTACTTACATAACATTACACAACTGTGCAGAAAGCTGAATACTGAGAAATAAAACTGTGTGTCTCTTACTATACCTGCAATAGAAACATGGTCAACAATGATGCTTTGTGAGGAATGGCAGTCGATGAATTGCATCTCATGTAAACGAAATTGATAAGCTGTAACCTTGTCTAATTTTATCAGACCAATGGTAGAGAAACCCACTCTGACAAATGCCTTTGATTATTGTGAAGTCTGTCCCAAGATTTTATGTAAGTGGATTCATTGTGTCCTGCCAGTGGTAATCACTTCATTCTTTGTTGATAATTTGATGTTTTTCTTTTTAAATTTGTTTCTGATGAAATGAAATAATATATTTTTATATCTTTTTACCTTTGAGATAAAATTAAGTTCATAGTTTCAATGGGAACATTTGACTAAAAATGCAAGTAATTTCTATACCTTATTTACTTAATCTAGAGTTGCTTTTATGACTTGGGTATTACTGAATTTACCTCCATAGTTGTGTTATACTGGTATGTATTAAAGAATCTGTGAGTTAAATACATTGCAGAAATCAATTATAGTATCTGAACAGATTTATTTTTGGTCACTGATGATAGTTATCTGTGGTGATATCAAATCACCACGATGATCAGAACAATCTGTGATACACAGGTCATGCCTTTGTAAAACTTAAAGGGGATTTACCCATAATGCATGGGGCCGTATTGAAGCTAGTACTCATTGTGAAGTTAACTCTTAAACTGACAAGGAATGCATGTTGCTGTACTATACATACATATTTGTTGTTTTTCCTTTGGCTTTTCCCGGTTAGGGGTCACCACAGTGGAACTCCGGTCCGCTAATGATTGGCAGTCGATTTTTATGGTGCCAAGGTGCCAGCCAGACGACCAACCTTCAACGAAGGCAAGCCCATTCACACATGTCTTTTGAATGCCACTCGACCATGGGGAGGACATGCAGACTCCACACAGATGGCGCTCCAGCCGAGAATCGAACGGGAGAAACTCTTGCTGTGAGGCGACAATGCTACCGCTGCACCACTGCAGCTGTACTATACATACATATACTGTATATATATATATATATATATATATATATATATATATATATATATATATATATATATGTATATACATATGTTAGAAAAATATGTATTAATGTATATGTTTAGTGCTTATTAGAAGCTAAAAGGGTTAACACATTTCATTCTATTTTATGTACAGCTTAATTTTGTATGAGATTATAAGATGCTTTTCAAACTGCAGTATGCTTTCTGAAATTGCAAGATGCTCTCTGACCTAGTATTTGCTAGCACAGCAAAATTCATGTTTATGCCTTTTGAAATGTACTGGGAAGCAGGTGATTATCTGCTAGGTCAGGAAAATGAATGAATAGTGAATGAATAGAACAATACTGTTTTCTATAATGTGATTGAATATGAACACTCAGCCCTGTTCATGTTATGAGAACATGCACAACTGCGGAAAAGAAGAGATACATCAGACAAAAGACTGCTTGAAGAAATGAACTGTAATCTGTACTTGCTTTGTGCTCGAATTAGCCATAGAACCTTGAATGGTAACATTGCATAGTAAAAGTTGTATCTGACCGGTGGTCGTCAAGGCCACATTGTTTTTCTTAGGAAGTTTTTTTGTAAACTTGATATGCCTGCAGAAAATCATGGACAAACAGCTGCTGAAAAACAATATTGAAAGAACTTGTGATTTATTACGTCAGCTTAGTAGGCAATACCTTATAAGAAATGTATAAATATAGCCACACTTCCTGATTCTAGTTAGACAAACTCTGTATTAGCATGTTTTTGTCTCCTTGCTGCAAGATTAAAGTGCCTTAACCTGAACCTGCCATGTGTTGATCATTTTGAAGTTATTTTTCCTTTGACAGATTGGTCCTTCGGACCGGAACTCTCTCTCTTCGCCTCAGGTCAGATGGGCTAGGTGGTATGAAACCGTATGGGAAAGAGACCACATCGGTTCTTCTGTTTTGAAAGACCTCTGACTGAATTGTCGTTCAAAAGAGGCCAGCCAATTTTCTGATCTGCGACTAGAGGACGAGTCGGTATACGAGCCAGAGAGGATCAATCACGGAGGCTCAGGTAAGGTGAAATGTATCTTTTTTCTGTTTTAGATCAGGGACATGACTGAAAATATCTGTCAGGAGATTTGTATTGCACAAGTCAGGGACAGAAAGATTGCAGTCTTGTCATAGATCAGGGAAACAGAATAGGTAAGACAGTTATTCTAGATAAACTGTGAAATAGAAAATCGTGGTACCACATGAGAATAAGAAGGGTTACATAACATTTTTTAGCAATCAGAACAATATGGGTAATAAGTGCACAAAAAGTTCCCAAAACCCACCACTAACCGAAGATGCAAAATATATGCAATCACAGCATGCCGACAATGTTAGATACTATACAAAATGGGTTAATAAATATGAATTTGATGGCAAATTAGAAAAATCCTTACTTATTAAACTTGTCAAACAGCTTAAAGCTGACGCAAAAGGTCAGGTAAAAAAGCAACGCCAATTGGGGGTTCCTCAGCACACAGGTGGATTGAGGAAGCAAACCGTAGGGAGCAAAAAAGTAATAATTCAAAATCTATGTTTCTAGATAAAGAAGACAATAATTTAGTAATGGCATCAGCCCCTCTGCCCCCTCCACTTCCTGCACTGGAATATGAAGCGAGTGGACAAGCTGGTCCACCTCCTCTATACCCGGCTGTTACCGCAAAGCCTAGACCGTATGTTATAGATCCCATCGAGACCAGGTCTCGAACACGTAACTTAAGAGGAGATATTGAATTATATGAAATAAATAAAAATTCACGAGCTATGAGTGAAGAAGAAATATGTCCACTCATAGAAGTACCAAATCCGCAGGCAGGACAGGACCCAACTCTTCTAGTATATAGACCGTGGACACCGGAAGACATCGAAAAGCCACAGAGGGAATTCACCATCCGAAAGTTAATTTTAGAAAATTCTTAGAAGACTTACAGGGCATGAGGTTAAGTTATCATCTGAATGGAGAAGAAGTAGAAAAAGTAGTCAGACAGAGCGTAGGTCCAGATGGCACATGATCAGTGGCAACTGGAATCCCCGTGACGCAGAACATAAGCCACTCCCACATAGCAACGCAGAACTAGATAACAGAGTGAAAGGTCTAACAGACCGAATCTCTGAGAAATGGAAGCCTAGGGCAGACTGGACTTGCATTAATCAATGCATCCAACAGGAAGGTGAAACTGTTGACAGATATTATGCTAGATTATTAGAGTGTTTTAATAACCATTGTGGAATGCAGGTACCTGAAGATCAAACATATGATTCCCCATATGAGCAGCAATTAAAGAATGCATTTTTGAAAGGCAGTATTTTGCCTATAAGCAGCTTTATTACAATGCACATGGTAGACCATCGTACAAGTAGATTACAGTCACTACTTGAATATGCTAGGCATGCCGAAAGGCATTTTAACAGTAAAAAGAAAAAGAAAGCCCAAGTATTTGCTGTAGAAGATGGAGCAGAAGTTTATGTAGTACAGTCCGGAAAAAAGGGTAGGAAAAATGCCCAGGGAAACAAACAATCTGATAAACGATCAGAAGAGTTTGAAGAAAGAAAGAAAAGGGGTGAATGTTTTAAATGCGGAAAAAAAGGACATTTAGCAAGGGATTGCAAGCAAAACAAGAAGGCAGCCATGGAAGATAAGGAGGGTGAGGACTGACTATATGATAGTCAAGAATCACTAGAAGGGAATAACCAAGAAAAGACAAATGCAATTACTTAAGGAAGGAGCACTGATAGAATCTCCCGATTCACCATGTAATACACCCTTATTTCCTGTTAGGAAAGCAAACAGGGAATGGCGTATGGTCCATGACTTACAAGCTGTAAATGATGCAGTAATACCTAAAGCACCTACGGTACCAGATCCACACACCCTATTGAATGATTTGAAGCCTCAACAGAAGTATTTTTCTGTGGTAGATATTAGCAATGCGTTTTTCTCAATACTGATACACCCTGACAGCCAACATTGGTTTGCATTCACATTTCAGGGGAAAAGGTACACATACACGCGACTACCACAGGAGTATTGTGAAAGCCCAACAATATTTGCACAAGAGATGGCAAGCAACTTGGCAGGATTTAACCCACCAAGAGGCAGCCAAATTTTACTTTATGTAGACGACATCCTGCTGGCAGCCCCCACCCAGCAAGAATGTAGAGAAGATACCATAGCATTACTACAATTTTTAGCCACACAAGGACATAAAGTAAACAAAAACAAATTGCAGCTTTGGAGAAAGCAGGTTAAATACCTGGGATATGTAATATCCAAAGAAGGCAGTACATTAGACGAAGATAGAAAAATAGCAATTTTGCAAGCACCCAAACCGACTACCAAGAAGGAAATGATGTCCTTCCTGGGCACGACTAATTTCTGTCGGAGTTGGATTCCAAACTATTTCTTGGAGTCTGCTCCACTGACCAACTTGATATACAAGAAGCCTATGGCAGCACAAGATTTATTACAATGGACACCAGAAGCAGAATCAGCTTTCTGCAAATTGAAACAACTAATAGCATCTTCATTAGTTTTAGGATTACCAAATTATCATAAACGTTTTTTCCAAACTGTAGATTGTAAACAAGGTTACATGACATCAGTGTTAACACAGCAACATGGGGATAAGCAACGCCCCATAGCTTACTATTCATCACAACTGGACCCAGTGGCGCAATCCCTGCCCCACTGTGTACAAGCAGTAGTTGCAGCTGCAATGGCAGTACAAGCTTCGGCCTCAGTAGTGTTGTTCCACCCTCTCACATTGAGAGTGCCTCATGCAGTCGCAATAATTTTACTACAAGAAAAAGCATATCTTTCTCCTGCTAGACATCTTTCCTGTTTGACTATACTCCTGAGCCAACCTCATATGACAATTGAACGATGTACAACTTTAAACCCGTCTACCTTGCTCCCGACCCCTGCGGATGGCACACCACACAGCTGCCTGCAGGAAATTGAACAAAAGACACTGCCTAGAAAAGATCTAATGGATGTTCCCTTGGATGATGCCGAGGTGACATATTACGTGGACGGCTCATGCAGAAGGGGTCCTACAGGACAGAATCTAGTAGGGTATGCAGTAGTTTCTGATACTGAGATTTTAGAAGCGAAGTCTTTACCACACAATTTATCTGCACAAGCAGCAGAATTGATTGCTTTGACAAGGGCATGTACCTTGGCAAAGGGTAAACGTGTGAACATTTTTACTGACAGCCAGTACGCTTTTTCTACTGTACATGTTTTTGCACAGCAGTGGAAAAAACAGAGGATTGATAACATCTACTGGTAAACCAATTAATCATGCACAATTTATTTTAGATTTGTTAGAATCTATTCAGTTACCTCAGAAAGTAGCTATTTGTAAATGCGTAGCTCATACCAAGCAACAGGATAGGATTTCAAAAGGTAATGCGAGAGCTGATATAGCTGCAAAACAGGCAGCTTCAGCTTCAGAAGTATTTCTTTTGAGTGAGGAATTACAACCTTCTGAGATTTTAGATTTAGAAATGTTAAAAACAATGCAGACACTTACTACAAATGTAGAAAAACAGAAATAGATAAAACGAGGAGCAATTCTTGAGAAAGGGCTGTACATCTCCAAAGAAGGAAAACCAATTTTGCCGTCTAACTTGTTTAGATATGCAGCTTTGTTGAGCCATGGGCAGTGCCATGTCTCAACAGGGGGGATGGTACAGTTAGTGAACTGAGTGTTCACTGCATATGGATTTACAAACTACACAAAAAACTTTTGTGCAGCATGCCATGTTTGTAACAGGCATCATGCACAAGGGGCATTGAAGCCTAAGCAAGGGAGTTTCCCAACACCACCGTACCCATTCCATACTATCTGTATGGATTTCATAGAGCTAAACAAATATGAAAATAAGAAATATTGTCTTGTCATTATAGATATGTTTTCCAAATGGGTGGAAGCTTTTCCAACCAAAAATCCAGATGCAGCTACTGTTGCAAAAGTCCTTGTTAAAGAAATTATTCCTAGATTTGGCATACCGGAAAAGATCTACAGTGACAATGGCACACACTTTGTAAACCAAACCATACAACAGTTGAGTCGATATTTCGGAATTTCCTTAAAGAACCATTGTGCATACCACCCCCAATCCACAGGATTAGTAGAGAGGCATAATGGGGTTTTGAAAAACAAACTTAGAAAATTGATTAGTGAGACACAGAAGAACTGGGTGCACTGCCTGCCTCTGGCACTGTTGAGCATGAGAACTGTTCCAAATGCAAAGGGGTTAACTCCTTTTGAAATACTGTTTGGGAGGGCATATTATATACTTCAGTGGAAACCTCTCATGCCTGCAGACCAGGAGGCTGACAGTTCACTTGCAGAATACATGAGACGTCTTCTAAGTAATAAACAACTTTTGCAGTTGAATTCTGTTTCAGATAAAGAACAAACCAGACCATCAGAAGCAGCAGTAGTCCCAGGCACGTGGGTCTGGGTGAAGGTTATCAAGAAAAGAAACTGGACCACACCGAAGTGGGAAGGGCCGTACCAAGTGCTACTGTCAACACCCACTGCAGTCAAGATCACAGAGCGAGCATCCTGGATTCATTTGACACACTGTAAATTGGTTAAAAACTTTGAACTGGACAAAAAACTTGTTACTGTTACACAAGAACAAAATGACCAGATATGGAGCAAATAGAAATGCTGAACAACCTGAGAAGTATTGCATGATCATTCTGTTGGCCATACTGATAACATTAATCTTTTTATTGTGGCCTTTCCTTTTTCCAGCCACACGAGCTGAACTGAATAAACGTGAATCATTCATAGACTAGCATCCGAACTTTAACACTTACCAAGCAATTAAATATGTGTATGCTGAAACTTTTAATGTTTCGAATTTCTGGATCTGCACAGCTATACCAACAGCATACAGGGGATTATTGATGACTGCTGTCCCCCTAGGGGTCAATGAGACCTGGAAAGGTTTGCTTTTTGATACTACAACTGTAAAATCACAAGACAAAATAGCATTGTACCTACCTGTTACACAAAAGGGAGTTGTATGTTTTTACAAAAATGATACTGTTCAGGTAGGTTGGAGTAATTGTAATGTGACTGTTCCTTACAAATGTCATACCAAAGCTAATAATGCAGGTTATATTTGTGATGCAAACTATGACTCATATCTTGAGTCAATTCATAAGACTATTGACGACATACAGCATAATCCTGTTCTTTTAAAACAACTATCTATTATTGATAAGAAAATGTTTCATGCAGGGCAAGTATATATTAATACTAAAGTAGAGAACTGTTATTTTGTTTGTGGGAAAAAGGCATACAAATGGTTACCTGAGAACTGGTCCGGCAGTTGTTTTTTGGGTTACCTGGTTCTGGCCATACGACACACTGCAGTTTTGCCTCAGGGAAGAATTCGAAATGTCAGAGAGGTCACCAAGAAAACCGGAAATCCAATCAGAAGGCCTGAAAACCAGTGGGACGAATCGAAGCAGGCTGGAGAAACCATAATTCCGTAAAAAACAAAGACAAACTGACACACATGGACTTGAGTGACACTATCATATCATGGGCAGGTATAACCCCTGCATATGGCGCAGTGAAATCAATTTGGGAGCTGAGAAAACTGTCCAAACTTCTTGAAGTAATGAGTAATGCAACTTTTTCTGCTCTCGAGTTAATGACTGATGAACTGAATGCTATGAGAACTGTGGTGCTTCAAAACCGCATGGCTCTTGACTTCAAAACCCTAGCGGTGAAAGGTGGTACATGCGCTTTAATTAAAGAGGAGTGCTGTTCATATATACTAGACAACCAGCATGAGATAAACGATCATCTTGAGGTGATTCAGCAAGTGTCGACCATGACCAAACCAGGCCCAAACCCACTGACGAACTTTTTCCAGAATTTGTTTGGGGGGTGGGGAAGCATCCTAATGAATGTCCTGATTGCCATTTGTGTGGGATTACTCCTATTAGGAGTGTGTGTTTGTTGTGGTATTCCCTGCATGAAAAGATTGATCAAAGATTTTATAGACATGTCAGTTTCTGAGACTTTATATCAAAGTACTGAAATTGAAAAACTGCTGAAAAATTAAACACCTTCATAAGTTTAAACTGAATGACTCTCTTAACTGCAAATTCTGAACAGAAAGAGGTTAGGAGAAGAAGCAATTGTTTATGCTTTTGAAAAATAGAATAAAAAGTATTAACAGGGGGGAAATGTTAGAAAAATATGTATTAATGTATATGTTTAGTGCTTATTAGAAGCTAAAAGGGTTAACACATTTCATTCTATTTTATGTACAGCTTAATTTTGTATGAGATTATAAGATGCTTTTCAAACTGCAGTATGCTTTCTGAAATTGCAAGATGCTCTCTGACCTAGTATTTGCTAGCACAGCAAAATTCATGTTTATGCCTTTTGGAAATGTACTGGGAAGCAGGTGATTATCTGCTAGGTCAGGAAAATGAATGAATAGTGAATGAATAGAACAATACTGTTTTCTATAATGTGATTGAATATGAACAATCAGCTCTGTTCGTGTTATGAGAACATGCTCAGCTGCGGAAAAGAAGAGATACATCAGACAAAAGACTGCTTGAAGAAATGAACTGTAATCTGTACTTGTTTTGTGCTCGAATTAGCCATAGTACCTTGAATGGTAACATTGCATAGTAAAAGTTGTATCTGACCGGTGGTCGTCAAGGCCACTTTGTTTTTCTTAGGAAGTTTTTTTGTAAACTTGATATGCCAGCAGAAAATCATGGACAAACAGCTGCTGAAAAACAATATTGAAAGAACTTGTGATTTATTACGTCAGCTTAGTAGGCAATACCTTATAAGAAATGTATAAAAATAGTCACACTTCCTGATTCTAGTTAGACAAACTCTGTATTAGCATGTTTTTGTCTCCTTGCTGCAAGATTAAAGTGCCTTAACCTGAACCTGCCGTGTGTTGATCATTTTGAATTTATTTTTCCTTAGACAATATATATATGTGAAATATTGAATTTTTACAATAGCAAAGGCTAAAAGAGTGAACACTTTAGAATGAATCTAAAGTGATCAAAAATATGAAAAACTAAAATGATTATTTTTGCAGGGAGACAAACCCCCCTGCACCCGCACCCATATCCTCTGCTAATTATATATACTAACTCTGAGATCGCACAACAGCAGGGTAAGGGCAAATTCCCTTACCCTCCTGAAATGTGATCCTATGCAAATGTTGACAGCTGAAATTCCATTTAAAAGAATATTTGCTCACATGAGCATTTGCTTTTTTTTACAACAGTAAAAAGCATTCACTCATGTGAGTGTTTGCTGTTTCAAACTGTACCCATATATATATATATATATATATATATATATATATATATATATATATGGATCTAGGACTATTGAACGAAAGTTCAATAGTCCGAATCCACAATCATGAACGCACTTTAACGAGAGCGCTTTCACCGAAAAAGCACTTTCATTAAAGTACGTAAAAAAACAATAAATCTT
>NC_056735.1:1715110872-1715165872 GCF_019279795.1 Protopterus annectens | reverse complement strand
CTTTCACACATCTTTGTGGTTTACAACACCCATGATAATTTTGTCATCTATTTGATCATCTTCAGTGCCACCAAACTTACTATATTGTGCTAGTTCACATAAATGTCTCACAAATGCTTCTACATATTTTCTCCCTTTGTGAAAACATTTATGAAAGCATATTCTTTCATGCATTTCATTTTGTTTAGGGAGAAAATGCTCATCTAGCTTTGTTATCACAGCCTCAGATGTCAATGATTGTCCATCTGCAAATGTGAAAGCACCAAAATGTATACATCTTCACCCATAACAAAGAATTGAGTTTACTTTAACCACAGAGTCTTTCTTGTCCAGCGTGACTGCTATTCTGTAATGTGCAAACCTTTCATTTTTGATTTCTCCAAGTCTTTTGGGTTTCTAATACCATGACGGGAATGGACCCCATTCCTAAGTCAGAGTACGATTAAAGTTCATGAAATAAGTATGATTTCACTCTTTGATGTTAGCCAAAAGTGCTCTTCGCTGTACCCGCAATGTGCCCAACAATGACTCCTTCTGCAATTCATACGGTGTTACATGCATTGGTAACATATCTAAATATGATTGTAAATTCTTTTTTATAAGACCAGTTGCTCCTACTACTATTGGAACTGTCTGGGTATCTTTCTTTCACATGGCTCTCGTTTCTGCCTGCAGATCAAAGTATTTTATGACTTTGTGTCTCTCTGTACGCAAGACACTATAGTCACTAGGTGTGGCAATTTCAATGATGAATGCTACTTTTGTCTTCTTTTCTTGGATCACTATGTCTGGTTTTCTAGCATCTATCTCTTGGACTGTTGGTATTGGGTGATCCCATGTGATGTAAACTTCATCATTTTCTATGATTCTCTGTGGCTCATGTTTCCAATGTTTTTCAGCCACTTCAATACCATAATGTTTGCACAATCTCCAGTGTAACAATCTCGCCACATTATTATGCCTTTCAGTATACAGTCCCTCTGCCATTAGAGCATCGCAACCAGCAATAAGGTGTGCAACTGTTTCCAGCTCGGTTCCACAAAACCTACATATGTCTGTTTCTCCCACATGTTCAATGGACTTAGTAAACCAGCGTGTACGCAGCCCACTATTTTGGGATGCCAATATCAACCTTTCATTTCTTGATGTAAATTCACCTCTCCTTAACCATTCCTGCGTTCGTTCTTGATCAACATGAGGCTCTTCCAGAAGTTTTTTATACTTGCAACTATATTTATATTTTTTCCACATTTCTTGCCTTCTCATTTGATCCTTCACCTTATATTCTTTCTTTTATTTTTTAGCACATTCAGTTGCTGCCTGGTTTTTATCCACTTCTGGTTTGATTTCCATTCCTGCTTGACGTCAATATGCTTCTGCTAAATTAAGCAGAGATGTCATCTTAGATTTATTCTCCTCATGTTTTAAAACTTTCACCACATTTGGATCTTGTGAGGTCAATGGATATGTGTGGAGTCCCACAATTGCAGATCTATACATGTAATTAATTTCAAGGAGGCCCATCCCTCCTTCAGAACGGGGGATATATAATCTTGGTATACACTGATTTTTATAAATCATTTGGTGAGCATGAAGCATTCTTTCTGTTTTGATATCCAATCTATCCAACACTTTTTGGGGCCAGTCAATCACTCCAAAACTATAAGTTAGGATAGGAAGAGCAAATTGATTTATAGCTTGGATCTTATTCCTAGGTGTTAGTGCTGTTTTCAGGATTAATTTAAGTCTTGTAAAGTACTCCTTACTAAGCCTTATTCGCATCTGTTCATGTTTTATTGCTGATCCTTCATCAATTCCCAAGTATTTATACAACCCCTCTTGCTCAATTTCTTTTATATCACATTCTTGTCCCAAACTTATGTTTTCCTGGTGCTGCAATTTTCCTTTTTTAAAGGCTGCTTTTGCACATTTATCAAGACCAAATGACATTCCAATATCATCTGAAAAAGTTTTGACAACCTGCAGCTGTGCTTTCAGTTCCTCATCTGATGAGCTATACAATTTTAAATCATCAACAAAGAGAAGATGAGAAGTCATTAGACTTTGCTGTTTTCTAGAAGCCAAATTGTAGCCATGGCCTAGGCTGTTAAGTAAGCAGCTTAATGGGTTAATGGCAAGGCAGAATAACAAGGGTGAATTTTTATCCCTGGGATAATAATCTGTCCTTTATCATGGCTTAATTGCAAAGTGGTCTGCCACTTTCTTTCATATTGGCCATACTGTTCGTATTGCAAAGTCAAATGGTGCTGGTGGACAAAATTTTATCACACTTCAATGTCATTTTTCTCTTTACTATTTACTTTGCCAATCACAGACTTGGCCAATCCAGTAACTGAGAATGTCCTATCAAATGTTTAAGAAGATGTGAGCGTACATGTGCTTGCCATAATATCTAGCAGATGGATGATTTCCCATAGGATGGATATCCTAAGAAAAACAACTAAGTAAGTTGCAGACTTCCAGACTATAATCAACAAATTATATAATGGATGGCTGAATAAATGGCCACAGACAGTTCATTTCCTGTATCAATACTTCATTGTGAGAGCTCATTTGTTAGAACAAAATGGTCTGTTGTTGTACCAAGATCATTTTGGGGTGTCAGCTTTACAAAGAGAAGTCCTGAGACAAATCCATGGAGGGCATTAAGAGTTGGCCAACTGCAGAGAAAGAGAAAAACTGTCTGTGTGTGTTGGTCAAATATTAGTGCTGACACAAACAAGACTGTGTTCAAGTGTCAGTTCTTCATGGAATGGATTTAACATAAAGGAGAGCATTTCTGATTGGGACAACATTGCCAAAATGGCTGTAGTAAAGAACTGTAGCAGCAGAGAAGAAAACTAACTTAGTGGTGGACTGCAAGGTCCAAGGACACACTTGAAGCAGAACAAACATGAAAAGACAACTATGTTTTTGCGTGTGTCCAGAATAAAATATGATAATAATAGTTCATTTGGCTTTGCAATTACAAATAATAATAATAATAAAAAGTAAAACAGTACCTTATGTTGTCACTCTTCATATAGCTCTGTTTTTTTGTTTTCTGGCACCGAGATAAGAAGTATGAAGGTAGGAGGTGATGGCATTTTGATTTATGTTACTTTTATTTTTTAAGTAAAAGAAGCTGACAAGAAGCATGGGGGAGTGTACTAATACTGGAGGTTAGTGGCTAGGAGCAGAGTTCAGTGCTGCCCTTCCTCAAATGATTTAAAACAGTTTAGCGAGAGGTTACTTTTCAGTTTTTTGTTTGCTGACACTCAGGACAGAAGAGTGAAAGAGTAGTTGCTTGCATTTTGCTATAGTTTACTTTTATTTCTTTTTTAACTAAAAGCCAATAAGAAGCTTTAGGGGAGTATGCCTACACCTTGATGTTACTGGCTAGAAGCAAAGTACAATCCTGCCCAGCACCAAAGGATTTAAAATAGCTTACTTAGTGAGACACGTCTTTTCTCTTCTCTTCTTTTCTTTTTTTTATTTTTTGCTGGCACTGAGATAAGAAGTGTGAAAGTAGTAGGTGCCGGAATTTTGATTTATTTTGCTTTTATTTCTTTTTTACTAAAAGAAGCTGACAGATACCTGGTGGGTGGTGGTTTAAGTAGCTAGTTTGATGATCAATCATAAGCACACTGGTGAGCAGTACAAGCACATAAATAAATGAATTTTTGGAGGACCTGCTAATCACACAAGGTGCTCTATTTTACATGATATTTTTGTTAATGGCATTAAATTGTTGCCTTTAACTAGGGAAATAAAGATAAATTAGTATTTTAAACATCAGAGGGGTACCTGGACAAAGTAATAAAACTCATCTTGATCTTAAAGAAGGTCACTGTAGTCCTAGTAAACAACTACTCAATAATTATCTACTGAAAGACCTAAAATAAAGATATGTAGGTGTTTGTATTAAAATGAAAAAATATTTTATAAAACAAAGTAACAGTGTGAAAGATGTTTGTTAGAACTGTTGTAAACTACAGACACTTTGGCCTATAATAAAAAAAACAAAAAAACCCCCAAACCCCCCCCAAAAAAAAACAAAGCTAAATAACACTTGGATTAGAAACTGGATAAACATCAGAGAGCAAGGTGTTGTAGTTCAAGGAATGAGATAATCTTGAACATGTACTAACAGAGGAATCTCTCAGGGCTCTGCACCGAGACCATTTCTTTGAAAAATGGTGTTCTCGCCCCTGCAAACAGCTCCAAATGTTTGTATATCTAAATACACTGATGACTGTAAGATAAAACTAGAAATAATTGAATAGTTAAATAATTACTTAATTAGCTCTGCAGAATTGGGCCAACAGTTTAGGATTAAGTTTCAATACCAAAAGTAAGATAATAGTCTATGGTGCTATGATTCTAATTTTGATATAACGAGGAGATAAACAGCTAGAAATTGTAAACCAGATCAGAGGTCTAGGTACTATTGTTTGCTCAACATTTAAATGCAAACATGTACTGGAGATAAAAATGACAGTAAGATAGATGGATTTAATTTATAACAGTATTGCATCAAGAGATCCAATTATTTTCAAAACCTTATATGTTTCAAAAGTGAAATCCAGCATTGAGTACAACTTGAGTATATTTTCACTCTTTAAAGGAGAGATAAAAACTGTAGAGAGAATACAAGGACAATATGCAAAGATAATATATGAGATCAAAGGTCTTATACTGAGAAACCAAAGTATCTTAACTTGCACAGAATTTATATAGATATGTGAGAAGTAAATTAGGTTTAGCTTGCAAAGCAGTGAATAATTTTGCTTTAAGAGAGAGAGCCTTTAATTGATCTTTCAATATGCAGGCATAAGAGATAGGGGACCATGTTTTAAAATATGAAGGAATAACATTATCGAAAGTGATTCTTATATAACTAAAATTATTGCAAAATTAGGGAACTAAATATCTGTTGGAATAAAGTGCACCACTTCATTAATAGCATTTAAGGAAACATTAAATAATTACATGGGAAATAACAAGTCTATTCCAGGATTGAGTGAGTCCGTGATATAAAAGGTCTAACTGACCACTTGCAGGCATATACAGAACTATGAACTCTCCAAGGATACAGGGTAATAAAAAAACAAAAGTCCAAAACTGGTGGTCTCTCCCAGAAGCAAATTCCTGCTCTGTGAGCAATTGCTTCCACAAAGAATACCAACAGATTAGCCCCGAGTGGGCTTACAGTCAATGCTTCCATGGTCTTCCTTCAGATGATCTTACAGGTGAAGCATTTCCCTATTTGCTGCCTTAAGGCAATCACCTGATACACAACTTGATTGTTAATTAAAACCTTGCTATCTGGCTAACTGCTGTGAAAATATTCCAATGCCCCATACTTAAGGGTACCTTATACATTTTAAAAGCACATTACATGCTTTAGGTCAACATATTGCAGGACTGTTATTCAAAAGACATTGAAATAGTAAACCTGCTTACAATAACTACTCAACAAGTCATGCCTAGCTTAAGATGATGTTTTCCCAAATGGAATTCCTTTGAATTTGTCACTTAGAAGGGAACATAATCAGTATCCTCATAATATCAACTAGTAAAGGAGTACAAATTTGTCCAAACAATCCTTAGTCAATATTATTTTCAAGCAAATTGTGTTGCTCAGAGTGCAGTACAAATGGCTAAGAAAAGTCTTAACTAGATGGATCTGCTCTTAACGCTAATGTTTTGCAGAGCATCACCACACAGTGCAACTGGAGTGAGTCAAGCACAATTAATGTTGTGTAAGCAGATTTATTTATTTATTTATTTTAGTTTGTTAATTGGGCAGGTGAACTGGTTAACAGACCCTTTACAGCCATGACCCGAGTGCATTATTGCACAAGTATAAAATTACATAGGGAAACAAATAAATGCATTGGGTGTATGAAATCTTACAGCAACAGACATATTGGACATAGCTGAAGAACAGGCAAGGTGTGATTGTATTTTTTCCCACTGTCATGTAAACAGTTGCAGGTGAATTAGTTAATTATTGTTGTTTTAGTTTAATTTTAAATGTGGCAACAGTATCCTGTTTCCTAACATCGGCTAGTAGACAGTTCCAAGTGGAGGGGCCTAGCTTGGTTAAAGCTCTTTCCTCTATGGCTGTATTGAGGCATAACAAGTGAGATGGCTTCTTCATTGTTATCCTTGAGGAAGTAAGTCTGTTCTCTGATTTGCAATTTTAATTCAGGAGAGAACTGTGTTATTTTATAAAAATGACTGCTCAGTAGAAGGTTTGTTCCACAGTGAACAGTAGCCAACATAGTCCTTTTAAAAGATTACAATGATGAGTGGGGAGATCTTCAAGAAGTATGACACTGCAGATTTTATTTTCAGCAATCTGCAATTTGTGAGTATTGCAGGTGGAATGCATTGATAATAGAGGCAAGCCATATTTGATCTTTGGGATTAGTATGTTTTTGGTTAGTGCAATTTGAGAAGAGGAGGTGAGTAGATGGGGAATGTTGTAGCATAGATGTAGCATAGATTTAACTGGCTAAGTTTTTTATTCACAACACTGTCCATGTGTTGAGTGAAAGATATTGTGGGGGATCTACAATTATGTCAACATATTTTTGTTCTTTGAAATTTGGGATTAGGATGCCTTCATTGTCTTTTATTGTTAGTGAGGCAAGACCTGGTAGTGTTTGCACAGTCCCCAAAATCATGACACTGGATTTCTTAGGGTTCACTGTTAACATGTTACATAAAGTAGTAAACAAGGTTTGAACATTTTGTTGTAATTCTGGATGTCTCCTACTGGAATTTAGGCCTAAGATGTGTCCAGCATACATTCAAATATTGAATTCCAGCAGAGCATGGGCAAGATTCGTAACAGAGAGAAGAGAAGAAAAGATCACTGAGGAACATAAGTGTTCTTCGTATTTCTATCTGACAGGGAGTTGCTTGTCAGCACCTGGAAGATTCTATTTCATAGGTTGCTTAAGAATCACTATACATTATTATTACTAAAGTTTCACTTTGCTACTTTAGTAACTAGTAGTAAGTTCATAGGTTCATAGGTTCATAGGTTCATACTAGGCTATCTGCCCGAGGGCATTTACAAGCCTAGCCCATCGTTTTGTGGCTTACACCACCCCTTTAGTATGGGGAACTATACCCATTATTTTGCTGTGCCTCTGTCGAGCAGTGACACTGAGGTTATCCCTGGGGTATATCTGTGATCTCCCATCCATTGGTCAAGATTTCTCTTGAACAAGGCCAGCGAGGTGCTCTGCCTCACATGTACCGGGATTTTGTTCCACAGCATAGGGAGTCTTTGGGTGATGAATCTATCCCTCCAGCACGTCCTATTAATAGCCATGTCAAGGTTTAAGTCTCCCGCCCTTGTGGCTCTGATGGATCTAGATTGTTTGAGGTGAAGCATATTCATCAAATCTGGGTTTGACATGGCCTTGTATGTTAGGCAAAGGTCACCTCTGAGCAAGCGGTGGCGACTGAATAGAGCTGGAGTTCTTTCAGTCAGGCAGCATAGGACAGATTTTTGAGACCCTTTATCCTTTTGGTGAGGAACTTTTGTGGCCTCTCCAGCTGCTGCAAGTGTCGGGTCAGATACATTCCGAATGGGGCATTGTACTCAATCATTGGTCTGATGAGTGATGAGTAAAGGGAGACTATGACCTCCCTTGATCTAGATGAGAATCCCTTCATGATAAGGTGGGCAATGTAGAAGGTCTTCCTAACTACTTTAGCTACATGGGTGTCGAATGACAGACTACTATCAACCTGGGTCCCCAGGTCCCTGATAACTTCTTCTGTGCTCAGTGGATTGCCACCTATTTGGTAGCTAGGGGTAACCTTGTTTTTCCCGAAGGGTATGACTATGCATTTTTGGCATTTAACTTTAGGCCGTGGCTCTGGCACCAGTTATCCGTTTCTGTGAGACCCTTCTGAAGGATATCTGTATCAGATGTGTTTTCTACTATGGCGCCCAGTTTGCAGTCATCTGCAAACTTTGTCAGCCATAACCCTCCTGTGTTTGCTTGTACTTGGAAAAGTAGATGCCAAACAAGAGTGGGCCCAGGACTGAGCCCTGTGGGACACCACTTGTGACAGGCTTTGAGTCTGACATGGCGCCAGCAACTCTGACCCTGTGGGTTCTGTCACTCAGCCAGTTTGCAACCCATCTTGTGATGTATGGGTTGACATTTAAGCTGATGAGTTTTTCAATGATACCCGAGTGGGGTATTGTATCGAAGGCCTTAGCCAGATCGAGGTAGGCTGTATGGACTGCCTTTCCCTCATCAATGGCTTTGGTGACTGTTTTGAAAAAGTCAACCAAGTTTAAAAGGCATGATCTGCCTTTGACAAAGCCAAACTGGGTTGGATCCAAAGTCTGCAAATTCCCTATGCCTTTATTTATGAGGTCCATTATGATCCTCTCCATGGCTTTGCAGATAAGGCTTGTCAAGCTAATGGGCGGTAATTTCCAGGGTCGGTGGAGGCACCGCCTTTGTGAAGTGGTACCACAGTTGCAGTGCGCCACTCCTGGAGTGCGTATCCAGAGGTAAGACTTTGATTAAACAGCTGTCCTAGCTGTGGGTTTAATTCCTCATTGAGTTCATGGAGCACACAGCCGGGGACACCATCAGGTCCCATGGATGCTGTGTTTTTGCTTTGGAGAGAGCAGTTCTCACTTGGGCGCTGGAGATGTTTGGGGGCTGCAATCGTTTGGTATAGATATCTCTCCTTTCGGGCGCGAGGGAGAAGTTTGCACTGAACCTGTCAGCCAGTATGTTGGCAATGTCTGTAGGATCAGTAATCTTCACATCATTTTGAACTAGCTCTGAGCATATCTGGGAGTTTCCTCCCAGGTTTCTAACATAGCTAAAGAAGGCCTTATGATTGTCTTTTGAGTCTTTAGCTATTTTTCTCTCGAAATTTGCTTTGGATGATTTTATGAGAGCTCTTAGTTTTTACTTATAGTGATCAAGGGTGTCTTACCTTTTAAGGATTTTGCTCTATCTTGTAGTAGCTTCCTCCTTTTGTTGTAGAGTTTGTTTATGGCTGGGGTCCACCAGACTGGGCGCTTGCCTTTGGTACAAAGAGTCTTTGTTTTGCTTGGGATTGCCTTATCCATGCAGTCCTGCAGGTGCTGGTAGAAGGCATTTGTAAGTGATTCAGCGGCTTGAGTACTGTTTTCCCGGCTCGGGGCCTTAAAGGAGACCACACTAGTCTTTAGAAGTGTGAAGTCGGCTTTTGAGAAGTTCTTTACTGTGGTCTTTTTATTTCAGGTGGGGGTGGGATGAGGACCTCCAGCGAGATTAGTTTGTGGTCTGATCTCACCAGTGAGGGGTACACCTCCGGTGTTGAACATTGTGCTCCCATGTTCGTGATGATGAGATCAAGTATGTTATCTCCTCTTGTGGGGATGGTGACTAGTTGTTCCATGGCATTTGAGTTTATGAATTCCAGGAACTTTTGGGCTAGGGTGTTTGGGCTTGAGTAGTGTTCCCAGTCTATATTAGGGTAATTGAAGTCACCTAGTATGATGGTGTTTGGTGATACATTTATCCCTCTAGTGTTTTCAGGAAGGCCATGTGAGGTTCCTGAGTTTGTGAGGGTGGCCTGTAACATGCTACAATTTGCAGAGCAGTCTTGCCTATGGTTAATTGCACCTGGATGGTCTCCGATGCATTGTGCGTTGCCACCAGTCTTGAGGTGTGGGTGTCCTTGATGAATATGGATACCCCCCCCTCCTTTCTTGGTATTGTCCGGATTTTGGGGCGGGCATGATATGAGGTAAAACCTGATAGCGCTGGGGTGCTCTCAGGAGCCTTGAACCAGGTTTCTGTCACAGCACAGACATCGATGTTCTCCATACTGAGAAGGGCCTCGAGTGCGTGCATTTTGAGATTTAGACTTCTGGCATTGAGCAGCATTACCCTTAGTTTTTCCTTTTTGTGTTCTAGGGTGGTAGGTTTAGAATTTGAGCCTTGCCTAAAAAGGCACTATGGGGGTGGCAAGAGCCTTTGCCAATATCCGGAATCCCAGGGTGACAGGTGCAAGCCATCCCTTGCGACAGCGTGGCTTGTCCAGCATGTCATCCCAGGCAGACAGACACTGGATCCCCTTTGAATGACACCAGTGTTTAAGCCAATTGTTAAAGCTGATCATCTTATCTCTGTATTGTGGCATCATTCTTGGTGAAGGTAGGATACTGCTCAAGGTCAGGGTCATACCTGCCTGGGCTACATAATCAGAGAGCTCCTCAATGTCTCTTTTCATGTAGTCCAAGGAGGTGCGTCTCAGGTCGTTTACACCAGCGTGGACAATGACTGAGTCATATTTGTACCTGCTGTTGAGAGACCTGAGTGCTTGCGTTATGTGGCGGATTCTAGCGCCCGACAGGCAGCTTACTGTGACCTTCTCCTTACTCAGTCTGGTGAGCGGGACGTCAGTGTGTCTGACTATGGAGTCACCAATGACTAGTGTGTCTGGCATTGTGTTTGGCCTTAAGGGCTGTGACTGTTTGACACTCTGACTGTGAGGTCTATGTGCTGCAGGTGTTGTGTTCTGAGGTGGTGGTTGTTTGGGTGTCTGCTTTGGTGGCCTCTGCTGTTTTGGTAGATTTTTGATCAGAGCCTCCGAGTATGTCTTTGTGTGTTTATGTGTATGATTTGAGGTTGTAATGGTACTATGTGAGACTGGGTCTATAGTGTGTGTGGTAACCTTCTCCTCCTGACTGGTCTTGCCAGTCCTATGTTGAGAGAGCTCAGCCTCCAGTTTGGCCGTATAGTTGCATCTCTCGCATGTATTTGTGTTTTGTGGGAGGAGGAGAGGGTTGTCTGTGTACATGAGGCAATTGTAACATTGCCTCAATATTCCCAGGTTAACCAGCTGAGCAGGAGAGGACACTAGCAACTGATCCCTCGACATGCTAGAAGGAATAGACAAAAAGCTTTAAAAAAGATTCCGGGGCGTGGGTGACCGAGAAGTGGGGGTTGCCTTGTTGGGGTACTATCTATGACAAGAGTGCCGTATCAAGGTAATAAGTACTGTAGGAGCAAGTGCTACGTTTAACAGATAGAGAATAGTCTACTTGGAGTCAAGTAGAGATGATCTTTTAATTATAGGATAAGCTGATTAGATCAGCAGTATAATTCGAGGAAGGTAGTTTTAAGGGAAAATTAGAAGAGTGGACTTTAGGTAGCCGGAATAGTTTAAACCTGCTTAACGCTGCTGCCCTAGTGTGCAACGGTAGCAACTCCAGCCTAAATCGGGCTAAATCAGCTAATGCGCGCTAAAGCGTGCTTTATAGCAGGGGGCTGGAAAAGACAGGAAATGACCCAAAATGGCCAATAAACTACAAGTTACTGCCTTAAACCACTCCTCTGAGGACAAATGAAGGAGTTATGGAAATGACCCCTAGTGGCCAATAAAACTACAGTTTCAAGTCAGTAACCACCTCTCCGGGGGCAGGGAAGCTGCTCAATGTTAGTCACTGCCACCGATGAACACAGAGACCCTCCCTCAGCCCAAGCAAAACTGGCCTCACAGGAACTTTCAAACAGTTCAGGAAAAGCAGGCCTGTAACTGAACTTTTTAACTCTCAGAAAAGTGGGAAAAAGCAAGATTTTTTTTTGTTTTTGTTTTTACAGAGATAGCAGAGGTTCACAAGTAATATCAAGTTATAACAGTGCAGTAAATGACCCCACACAAGAGTGCTAGGTCAAGGACAGAAAATATGCAAGTTTTAAGAAAAACGATTTAAAATTAAGTGCAAACAGGAAATTCAGCAAACAGCTTTTGGTTGTGCTCTAAATACAGCTACTAATACAGAAATCAAGTTTAATAAGCCAGAAAATGCTCAAGCTAGGCAGCTATGCAGAAAAACTTAGCAAATAAACAGAGAAAAATACTTAAAATCTCAAAAGTGGCTCCTTCTTCTCTCAGCGTTTTTCCTCTTGGAGGGTGCTTCACCAACAGCCAACAAGCCTGAAAAGACGCTCAAACCACGAGGCAACTAGGTTTTAAGAGAGGAAGATGAAGGAGTTATGGAAATGACCCTAGTGGCCAATAAAACTACAGTTTCAAGTCAGTAACCACCTCTCCGGGGCAGGAAGCTGCTCAATGTTAGTCACTGCCACTGATGAACACAGAGACCCTCCTTCAGCCCAAGCAAAATGGCCTCACAGAAACTTTCAAACAGTTCAGGAACAGCAAGCCTGTAACTGAACTTTTTAACTCTCAGAAAAGTGGGAAAAAAGCAAGATTTTTTTTGTTTTGTTTTTACAGAGATAGCAGAGGTTCACAAGTAATATCAAGTTATAACAGTGCAGTAAATGACCCCACACAAGAGTGCTAGGTCAAGGACAGAAAATATGCAAGTTTTAAGAAAAAACGATTTAAAATTAAGTGCAAACAGGAAATTCAGCAAACAGCTTTTGGTTGTGCTCTAAATACAGCTACTAATACAGAAATCAAGTTTAACAAGCCAGAAAATGCTCAAGCTAGGCAGCTATGCAGAAAAACTTAGCAAATAAACAGAGAAAAATACTTAAAATCTCAAAAGTGGCTCCCTTCTTCTCTCAGCGTTTTTCCTCTTGGAGGGTGCTTCACCAACAGCCAACAAGCCTGAAAAGACGCTCAAACCACGAGGCAACTAGGTTTTAAGAGAGGAAGATGAAGGAGTTATGGAAATGACCCTAGTGGCCAATAAAACTACAGTTTCAAGTCAGTAACCACCTCTCCGGGGCAGGAAGCTGCTCAATGTTAGTCACTGCCACTGATGAACACAGAGACCCTCCTTCAGCCCAAGCAAAAATGGCCTCACAGAAACTTTCAAACAGTTCAGGAACAGCAAGCCTGTAACTGAACTTTTTTAACTCTCAGAAAAGTGGGAAAAAGCAAGATTTTTTTTTGTTTTTGTTTTTTACAGAGATAGCAGAGGTTCACAAGTAATATCAAGTTATAACAGTGCAGTAAATGACCCCACACAAGAGTGCTAGGTCAAGGACAGAAAATATGCAAGTTTTAAGAAAAAAACGATTTAAAATTAAGTGCAAACAGGAAATTCAGCAAACAGCTTTTGGTTGTGCTCTAAATACAGCTACTAATACAGAATACTCTGGTCCTGTCAATAAATAGTCTGCCTATGAGTTGACCATCATTTTTATTATTGAATATGGAATTAGTAGCAGTATATAGTGCAATCATTGTGCTGAATGTGTTTTGGGAACCATGCTGTGATCAAACCTTGTTCACTACTTTATGTAACCCGTTAACAGTGAACCCTAAGAAATTCAGTGTCATGATTTTTGAGACTTTGCTGATGGGTCTATAATACTTACAATCTTGTGTTGTGGGTATTTGAGGTAGGGGAATGATAAAAGCATGTTTGAATAAGTCAGGAAATATTCCAGAAAATAATGATAGGTTGTTTATATGGGTGAGTGGTTTGGAAATGGAGGACAAAGCCAGCTTTAAAAAAGGCATAGTATGGAGAAGTTGGTGCCTGAGTTTGTATTTATTTAAGTTTAATCACATTGGATTCAAACCATTTTTCCATTTCTTCAGACAAAATTGTTGTTTAAGAACAAGAGCATACCATAGGAGACTGTGGAACAAAATGATCAAAGGACCAGCTCTGCATTCAAATATTTTTATGACAAACATATTCAGTTCATTCCTTGCCTTACTTGAAGCCAGGTCAAATTGTTCATCTCAACTTAGATGAGGAAACGAGATAGGAAGACAACATGTTTGACTATTTCCAAATCCTTACAACCAGCATCACTGTAATCCAAAGTAATAACCAAGGTATAGTAAGGATAAACTGAAGACACGTCCAGACCATTCCTGAGATGGCCAAACTAAGTAGACAATCACTACAACCAAATGCATAGTTGTGATAACCAGGAGAATCCAAATATATGAGATACTTTGAGTCAGTGTCTTTAGAGTCTAATGACCAGATTAGTCATGCTCTATACAAAAAGAGACATATTGCTTAAAAGTGATTTACTTCCTAAAAATGAGAGACCTGTTAACAAGAATCACACTAACTAATAACGATTTCACAGGTGACAAACCTCTCATGTTGACCTGTGACAGTTACTTCACAAGGGAATGAGATACAGCTTATAGTGAGGTACTGAGACCTGTGATGGTGCTAGAAACAGATACATAATAAAATGACTGCTAACAGGAGAGTATGCTCAGAGATTATGAAATCCAGGATATTGTCTAAATAAAAATATCAATTGTTGCACAGTAATGCCAAGTTCTTTTAATATTGTACATTTTTCAAAATAAAAAGTCTGTGTATACATATGTTTTAATGTGCAAATAAGTACAATATACTACCTTAAAAATAAATGTCATTCTCTTTTTCCCTCAGAAAAGAATTGTATTCTCTTTTTTGAGTGGTGCATGAGTGGTTTTCAACAATAATTTGCCTGATGGAAAATTTCGCAGAGGATCTATTGCTGAAAGTCACTTTCAATATACATTAATTTTGGAATTTTCTCTTCTGTTGTGCAACTACAGAGATGATACATATATAAATTTGGGACCTCCCCTCACATGAATCTGCAGAAGAGCTTGCCCTACTGCAAAAAATGCTTATTCATTTGAAAATGGTTTTCAATAATAATTTTTCAAATGGTTGTCTGTTGGACAAAAAATGTTTGATGTATCATCATGAATCCACTCCAAGTTGGAATGAAAAGTTGTTTTAACCAAAATACATGTGGGGATATTGGGGCTACCATCTTTTATGAAGTTGACAACCTGGCAAGCTATGTATGTTGCTGTGCTGTACAATACAAGTGGGCATAACTTGTATGGAAAATAAATGCAATGAACTAATACCCATCAGTCCTGCCTACCCTTGTGTCTAGAGTCCTGAAATTTAGCAAGAATCATGACAATAAGATTATTGATGACAGCATTTGATTCTAATTGTTAAATTAAAGATAACTGTTCCCAGTGTGTCCTTGTAATGTGTGAGTCTTGTTGGAACACACAGTTAGTTACATTATGCTCATACTGGTACAAAGTTTTGCATTGTAATTGTCCCGGCTCCTGCAATAAACCCTGCCAGTGAAAGTTTTATTTTTCCATCTTCAACATCCTGTCACAGGTTGGTGCCTTTAACTGCTTAAGAACAGTAAAAACAAAGCAAACTTTTCTGTTTTGCACTGTAATCATCCCAGCTCCTGCAATGAACCCAGCCAGTGAAAGAGTTTTATTTTTCCATCTGCAACACCCTGTCACAGGTTGGTGCCTTTAACTGCTTAAGAACAATAAAAACAAAGCAAATTTTTCTGTACCTGTCTTTGATAGTTGAATGTTCCTAAGTTACTGAACACAGCTTGTGCTCTAGTTCCTGTAGCTGCACATCACCAGAACAACTCTGAGCTCCCCCCTTCATACCTCCATGTTTTATCATTAAGCTTGCGGGAAAGCATATTATTTAGGACTATCTCCTTAAATATTTTGTTTGTATATAATAACTATTCCTTTTACTGCATCATTTTGTCCTGAGTCCTTCTCTACCCTGAATTACTTAATTCTTCATAATTGGTCTCACAGCCAGCTCACCTGGGCTCCATGGCTCTATTGCTGATTGCTTTTTGTGCTAGGCAACATGTGTAATACCAGGCTCAATCTGCCCCATTTCCCTCGCTCTGCTTGGGCTCACTCCATACCCCTATCCAGCCCCCATTCCCACCTACCCCCAGCTCACTACATTTATGGCTAACTAGGCAACGCTCACACTCCTAAAACCATCCGATCATAAGACAAATGTCTCTACCACACCCTCAAATACCACCACATCCAGTCAACCAATTAAAATTCAGAAATAGATGCACACCCACTACTACCCTCCCATTTACCACTCCTAACATTAACCTAACTCCTCTCTCTACACCTGATCCAATCTAATCTCATTCTTTATTAGTAAACATACTCATGTCAATTATGTACCCCTTACATTCCTTTTTCATTGTATCTCTCTCCATAGCAACCCACCTTACTTCATACCAATATAACCTCAACACCAGTCTAAACAATAAATCGCCCACCCAGCTCAATTACTCCATACTTTTCCAAATTCCAGTACACATCTGTTCCAAAATCTACAATCACTCAAACTTTGAGCTAACCCCATTTAAAATTTCCCCATTACTCTACAAAAGGTCGCATCTCCATACAATACAACCTATTTATCTCTAAGTACCTTCGGACTATAGTGAACATTGCTTCTCAACTGCTACTTAGCAGTGACATCCAACCAAATCCTGGTCCCTCTAGTATCCCCATTATCAACATAAACCATGCCAAATTCAACCTAAAATCCCTTAGAAAGACTGCTGACCTATTAATTATTAACATCAATATAAGAAGTATACTTAACAGAATTGACAAACTCCATGCAGCACTATCCCTTTATAGTCCTGACATTGTACTCCTTATTGAAATATGGTTTAAGCCACATATCAAAGACAATGAATTCCTTCCCACAGGCTATAAGCTACTCGGAAGACTGCACATCCCAAAAGAGGAGGCGGTATCGTCCTTCCTTTCAAAAATAACCTTACAGTTGACCTTTTAAACAGAAACATCCCTACTTTCAACAATGCTGAAACCCTTTTCACAAAGGTAAAAATCAACCCACAAAAACAATTGAATATACTAGGTTCATACATCCCTCCAGGTGATAATATTAGCACACTGGAATCCATAACTGATTCGGCATCTGAATCCCTTCACCATGAAACACTCATTTTAGGTGGCTTTAATGTATACTGGGCTTCAATAAACTCTCCCCTCCCCACTACTCACATAAACCTACATGGCTTCACTCATATTATCCAAACCCCAACTAGAATAGATAAAGTTACCAAAAAAAACAATCCATTTTAGACTGGATCTTCACTAATCACCCATTCTTGACACAATACTCCGGCACCTTACCTGACAGTCTATGCGACCACCTCCCTACCTTTGTCTTAAGACAACAAATCAAACCCACATAAAATAGTTCCCTCAAACATATACGTTACACAAAAAACTTTACAGCAGATGACCTCATAATAGCACTAAACCACTGCAAATGGTCACTCTCACCCCCCCCAAAGATAAAGTGGTAGACCACTTTAACTCGATCTTTCTCAACATGCTAAACCAACTCCCCCCACCCCAGAATAATTCAAACAAAGTTTAACTCCATTCCCTGACTCACCAAAAGTACTCAGCGTCTACCAAAACAAAGAGATAAAGCATGGTACACTTGGCGTAATAACAAAACTAATCCCACCAGGCAAATATTCTTTGAATTAAGGAATAAAGCAAAAAAACAAACAAACAAACAAACAAATAAGAATGGACAAGAAAACTGATTATTACAATATACAAACTAAACATAACTCCAACCCCCAAAATTCTGGCAGCCATAAATACAATTCTCCAACCTGGAAAGACAAGTACCCTACCCCTAACATTGACACAGTCACTAACAACATTGTAACACAATTCAATGAATATTTTACAAATTCCATTTTAAAACTGTCATCTAACACATTTCCCACTGCCCTCCCAGCCTTGGGAAACTCCTAAGCTAACCAAAACTATTTCTCCCTCCAACCAGTGCAGACCAGTGCAATCTTCAGATACCTGTCGAAACCAAGACCCACTACCCTAGCAGATGATAAACTCCCAGCAGAATACCTCCAGACTGCATCCAAAGCTCTCTCATACCCTGTCTCTATAATTATCAACAGATCCATCTCTGAGCAACAGGTCCCACTTCTCTGGATAATACCACTACACAAAGGTGGTAACTCAAGTGAGTTATCCAATTACTGCTCAATAGCCTATCACCATTGTCTAAAATTCTAGAAAAATGTATACATCCCAAATTCTAAAATACCTTCTATTCAACAACCTCCTAGCTGAAACTCAACACGGTTTTTGCCCTAACCACAGCACCACCACTGCCATTGTCAGCTTCACTATCCTCGTTAATCAGCAGCAAAATGCAGGCGATCTAGTATCTACTGTCTTTTTGGACCTATCCAAAGCATTTGATGCAGTCTCCCATAACAAGCCATTGGCAGTACCCTCAGTACTTAAATTAAATAACTCTACACTCCTTTGGTTCTAAGGCTATCTTTATAATTGGCAGCAGGCTGTTAAGTGGCAGTACTCCCTCTCCCCCCTCTCCCTGTACCTTAGGCGTGCCTCAAGGATCTATACTCGGACGCCTGCTATTCATAATATTCACTAATAACCTCCAAAAATCCACCCTTCATGCAAGCTCAGCCCCTTCTCTCCAGCTACTAAAAAGAAAAAAAAAAAAAAACAAGAATCCTTTACAGCCATTGAAACCTGGTTATCTGACTATCAATTAATACTGAACCCCAAAAAGACCCAGCTCATGCTCGTCCATTCCCTCCTTTACTATCATTGCTTCTAACCATACCCATACTACTCCAGTTGGACAAACCAAGCTACTAAAGGTCATCATCGACTACAATATGAAACTCTATAAGCATATAGTCCAAATCACTACAAAAGTGCATAAAAAATAGGCTCACTCTAGTGATGTAAGAACTACTTGACAAGTAATAGTAAAGCTATCATAGCATGAACGCATCTCCTTTCCAAACTCTATAGGCTTCTCCTGTACTAGTTAAGCTAAATAAAGGTGATCTTAACAAATTATCTGCTTGCTATAACAAGATAGTTAAATTCGCTATGGACTCTTCCTACAGATCCCATCACTGTTAAGCCATTCAGAAACTTTCCTGGCTCAAGTTACCAAACTTACTGACATTAAACCAACTCACTCTAGCTCACCAAATCCTTTACCACCCCAACAAAACCTCAACCCTACAAGGCCTGATTAACCATTACACCAATAACCGTCAGCTGAAATCCACCAATAAAGGGCTGGTTAAAGTATCTAAAAGCCAGCACATCTCAGGAGATTCCCTTTACTCTAATAATATAGCAAAAATCTGGAACTCACTTCCACTTGAAATCCGAATATAGACAAACCTAGCTTCAAAAATCATCTAAAAGCCTATCTCTACAAATCCTGGTTATGTAAATGCTCTGACTATACCTAACTCATCCAATACCACTATATTTGTATATCTCTTCTCTAACTAGCACTCTAACTATATCTGTTATAATGTCCTCTTATAACTTCAATCTCAGATGATTCCTTTAATTGTATATGAAATAATTCTTGTATATAATGTCATTATGCACAGCATTGTATATACATTCTAAACATCTTCTCATCACTGTTTTTGTATTGTATATATCATAATTCTTTATCATAATGTTGATATGGGCAACAAATGTCTAGCACACTCTGAACTTATACCTTGTACAAGCATACTCATGTGAGGTTGTCTGTCAGTTTTAAATGTTACTTTTCTGTTTCTATTTTAAATTGTTACATCTGTTATTACATTAATATCTTGTGTGGAGCTTTTTTCCCGGGCCTCTGCTGAAAATGGGCAGCCCTGCCCAGTCAGACTTCCACGGTAAATAAATGTAAAATAAATAAATAAAAATAAATAAAATAATGGTATCATGAAATTTGTGTTAACCACAGAAAATAAAACTTGAAAACCTAAAAATGCAGTCTAGGAAAAGAAATACATAGCAACATTAATGTATAATAATGATTAAAAAGAAGACACAAGACCTACAAAGTAGAAAATTGTTGTGTGAGAGAATGGTTGAACAATACAAGCAGAATCTTTAACTTTTTTGCTGGTAGGTAAGGAAAACTGATGAAGCAGGCAAACAAGCTGGTAATTTCATACTGTCACATTATGTTTGAGCTTGGTTATCAAGCTTGTTTCATGCGTGCACCACACTGTTTAAAATGTTTCTTCACATTGCTCATAATTGGTTCAGCCTTAGTCTTTAAAATTTGTTCTTTTGTTGTCAAATTCCTATTCTTGTGTGTGCATTGCCTTTTGAAATTCTGCTAATTTCTTTGGAGAACTTAACAGTTACTATAGCTTTAATTTCCATTAATATATTTAGTGTGACTCAATCTGATGCAACTCATACAACATTTTCAATGCCATCAAAACTGCATCTATCCTGCTGGGGTATTTAAACATTTGAGTCTGCAGAATTATGTACTTTGCTGTGGTATAGAGAGCTAAAGCATGGACTATGTTCCAGGTAACTGGATTTTTGTTAGTGGCTAGAATGCCTGACATAGTGGGAGAGAGGATGGGTGAGTGGATGGTAATGTGCCAGATGCCCCTTCACCCCTCTGACTGAGCATGGTGTACAACAAAGGATGCCTTACTGGGAGACAGAGAAGCATGATTGCCGTGGAAAGCCCTGGGGTGGGTACATATGTTCATAGCTTCTCTTCATTGCTTGCCCAGTCTGATGCTGCTGTTATTGGCTCACTGGGAGAGGGAGTTAGAGATTAGCGAAAAGCCAGGTTTCAAGCAGGGATGATGCTGCAAGTGTGTCCCACACAACTCTCAGGATACTGCTCTCCTATTTCCCTACCTAATGGTGGTCATTGCCAGAGGATATTATTGGTGTAACACCACTCTCCTGTTTCTCCTCCTTCCCCTCCAGTGGCCTCAAAACTGGTGAGGTATACTCAGTTTGGGATTTGGGGCAACAGGAGTGGAACTGGGTAGATGATGGTCAGAACTGCAACCTGGATGACCCCCTCAAAAAATACTTGTATTTAAAGCTAATCTTAAATTATTTTTTTTATTTTCTTCTAATAGATGTTCTACATATTGATCACTGCTGCAGTAGCCTTAGCTATATGGGTTATAGTCTGCCAAGGATATAACAGTTGGCCAGCTTTCAAAGCTTTGGGAAATTTCCTCATGCCCAAACTGTCGAACGGCTCGAGCTGAGATGATTAAAAAACAAGTTTGTGCACAAAACCCTTCACTGCTTTCCTGCCACTGAAGAGTACACTCCTGTGCGGCCTGAGAGGATTGATGGATGGCTTGTGCTTCCTTAGATGGGAAGATATATTCTCTTTATGGAAAAAAATCTTCCATTTTCTTATTTCTTTATTGATGTTTTATTGCTTTCCTCTTTAGGAAAGTTGTTTTAAACCTAACAATGTTGTGTTTTAACAGATTATCTCAAGACTATAGCTTACTTTTAAATGGAGCATTCATTTCTATCAGTTTAAAAGTAGTGCTGACTAACTGATAAAATATTTTCTGAGGAGAAATTGTGTTCATTTTTTCTGTTGTGGGGCTGCCATGGTGTTGGAAAGTACTTTTCACTGTGTTTTTTCAGTAAAATAATAATAATAATAATAATAATCATAATCATAACAACAACTTTTGTGGACTGGTAGTTTTACTGGCATTGTTGCTTGTTTTCCACAGGGTAGAGGCACCATTTTCAGCTTGACCATGGAACAGATGGTCAGTCCCATGGTCGGTCCTTCTTTCAGCCACAAAAAGAAAATGTTAAGCAAACAGCCTTTGCCACCACAGCAGGCTACCAATTTGACTCAGTTGCAGGTGGGTGACACTTCTGTGGTCATTTTTTATACCTCAGACCATTAACCTTTTACCCCAGATCCCTCTGATGTAACACCTGCAGCCGCTATAGACTGGGGATTAGTCACATCCTCTTTGGCTGTTTGGTCCCCTTAGTGGGCAAGGGACAGCCACTCTTGTCAGTCCTAGGAGAGGGAACAGGGAAGGTTTCCCCTGTTGTGTCAGAATTCTGGGCCTATCTCTGGGGAAGGAATGTCTGCCATTAGTAACATGGTTGGGTCCATTTTTCCTATCAAAAAGAAACAGAAAACCAAGAATATGTCTACTCTTAGTTACATTTCTTTGGAGAGAAGTAGTCTGCTGGGACTGGCTCAGGGTTTGATTTAGACTATTAATCTCTCTTGTAGAGTAGTTTCCAATAAAAGAAAGAGGGATGTCTCCTTTCCTGAAAAGACTCAAGATTCTGACTCTGAACAGGAAGATGCAGGGATGGATTCAAGGATTTGTCCTCATATTTCTGATTTAGATTCAGAGGAGAGTTTGCTTTCTGATTCTCCCTGTGGTGGTTTCTCTTTCTCTGAGAATATTGCCAGAAAGTCTGAAGTTTTTTCAGTGGGAAAATGCTCAAGTTTCTCAGTCCCTCAGAAAATATTATGAGTTGTTACAGAAGGATTTCCCAGAACCTACACCCATTCCTCCTGTAATGTCTGCTTTAGAGGGTGTGTGTCTTACTGCCTGCAGTTTTCCTGATAGTCAGCTGTTCTTAAATTGGCAGATAGGATGTATAAAGTTTCCCAGTCTTTTACATTTTTATACACTATTCCCAAATCTGATCCAGCAGCCATAGCCTTAGTTGACTCCTCTGCTGCTAAGCACTTAGTTAATTCCAACCCTACTCTTTCTAATAAGGATGGGAAACTTATTGATAGGTATGGAAAAAAGCATATACTTCTGCAACTTTGACTTTCAGAATTTTAAATTGTCAGGCTCATAAGTTAAAATTTATTTTGATATTGTAGAATATGAACAGCCAAAGCATGTGTTTCAAGGGAATTGAGTATGTGACAGTTTGTATAAACTGAGATATACTGAGTACTGTGAACTCTGAACTGTGAATAATGGAAAAATATTGAACAAACAAGAGTCTGCCTGAAAGCAGGAAATGTGCCTTTTATGGAAGCATATTCAATTCTCTTTTCTGCCTGGAAATATGATGATGTGAATTGTCTTATGTTTACGGGTAAACCTTTAATTGGTTAATTGCCCTGTGTAATGATCTAATTGGTTCAGTTTTATATTTTTGTACTGTCAGCAATATTACCAGTATATAAGCTCGTTTATTCCTTTGTTCTAGGAGTCTCCCTGGTGCTTTCCAAGAGGCTCCTGCATGTGTGTACTGTTACTTAATAAAAACCACTGAAGGAGAGAAAAAACTATTTGTCTTCACTTTTAAAGTATTATGAAACGTAATAATTTGTGCCGTGACTCGGATCTGAATTGGGAACAAGCTGCAGCAGTCAGGAAGTGAAAGAAATACTGCTAATGAAAGGGCCCATAACAGATTTTTCTGTTTTTGCAGTGTGTTATTCATCTCTCTGTCTGTATGCCTTAAAGATTTGAAAAATTTTTGTGCAGTAGAAAAATATATCCTTTCTCTCATTCAGTCATTTTAAAGTAAGTGGCATGCATTTTTTCTCTGCTTTTAAATGTGCAGTATGAGAGTGGGGTTAATACGGAAAATACTGGTGTCATACGTATAAAAGAAGAAATGAGAGTGGGGTAATAAGACGTTTTTTACAACGCCTTAGCTAAACCTGTGTTAAACAGGTATAGCTTCTTATATGAAAGTGGGATAATAAGACATTTTTATAACGCCTTAGCTAAACCTGTGTTAAACAGGTATAGCTTCTTGTATGAAAGTGGGGTAATAAGACATTTTTGTAACGTCTTAGCTAAACCTGTGGTAAACAGGTATAGCTTATTAAGTAATAGTGGGGTATTGTGTAAAAATAAAAGTGAGTGCGGGAAAAATAAATGAGCCAGAAAAAGGTACACCAGCTGGTTATTGGTTTTATCATGTGTCCCGGGACAGTTGTATGTTTTTAAACCAGTGGATCGCAGTAACTAAAAATGACGGTAACTGGAAAAATGAATGAGCCAGGAAAAGGTACACCAGTTGGTTATAGGTTTTATCATGTGTCCCGGGACAGTTGTATGTTTTAAAACCAGTGGATCGCTGTAACTAAAAATGACGGTAACCTTGCCTTTCCTGAAAATGGTAGTTTTAATAAAGGTATATTGATTAATTTGCAAAAGAAGTTAAAAAAGAAAGGAAGATTACCAGGGTTGTGTTAGGCAGCTTTTAATGATTGCATGTGTGAGGCTAAACAAAGGTAAAAGGACTCGGTCATCAGTAGTCTTAAGGATAAACATAAAAAAAAAAAAAAAAAAAAAAAAAAAAAAAAGAGAGGCTAAAGGTTTTGTTTCCCACTGTGTTTCTACTAACATAAACCATTTTGTATTTTAAAATAAAACAAAGGAAATGTATACAGTGATAAGTAGGTTTAAAATGCATAAATGCATGTGCACATCCATTTGCTAGTTATATGTATATACACATCTGTTGCTATAATATATGTAAAAATAATATAGTCAGTTAAGTACATATATTTCTCTTTACTAGCATACAGATATTAAAGGGTTAAAATGGTCTTAGCTAAAAGCATGGAATCAAATAAAGCAGCATTCATTCATACAATGTAACAAAGTCAGGTACAGCTTGAGACAAGCTGAATGTTCAGTGTCTAAAACATGCTTCAAGGACTATAAATAAAGATGCAGCTGCGAGACAAGGCACATAGCATTCAACACAGACATCTGCATTTCATTTACATAATTCTAAACATGAAAACAGAGGCAATTACAATATTTCATAAATAAAACTTAGTTAAAAGAGAAAAAAAAAAAAAAGAAAATGCTACATGGGTGCAACATTTGCCAGAAATTATGTTATGGGTAAAAGCTACCCCAAACAACAAGACAAGGATTTCACCATTTGAAATCATGACAGGCAGAAAAATACCCACACAACTACCTTTTGATCCACAGCTTGGACATAAAATACCTTTGTTAAAGGTAAAACAACATCCAAAATAGTTAAAAGACATCACAGAGCAGTGTGATTAAGTAACGCAACAAATAGGGCCTTTTGGCTATAAGGTCAAAGTAAAAACAACAAGACTTTGCTAGACCACACAAATCAAATGAGAGTCATTGTTTGCAGTGATCAGCAGCAAAATACACCACTGTTAAAACAAGGGGGAGCAGATGCTCAATTAAGTTTCTCTCTCTTTTTTTTTTTTACAAACAAACATACAAGACTCAGTGCCAAGCATTGTGCAAAGGTTCTTGAAAGTATTCCCAAAATGTTATTACGACAAACAAGTTTTGATAAACATAAAAAAATTTAATTCTTATTGTAAGTATTGTACTCAGTGGACTCCTTTTGGTAAAATACCAAACAGAAAAAATCAGGGTTGTTTATTACAACATTTCACAAATGACAGTAAGCTGAGAAAAAAAATGCTACACAAAACACATCACAAGACAACTTCAGTTATAAAAAGCATACAGCATGTACCTTTATAAAAATAACATTTAACAGAAATGTAACTGCATGGCTAGCTAAACAAGGTCAGGCATACATAAAAAAAAAAAAAAAAAAAAAAAAAAAAAAAAATCAAAGGCTGACATAAACATTTCAGTAAACAGCTAAGTCTCTATTAAATGCTGTAAATTACCCCCTCAAGATATAACAGGTTTAAAAAGGGAAGACATCATACAAAAAAATGTTAGTAATAACACAAAAATAAAAATAAATTTGATGGAAAAACAGGTATGATTTCTATCAATACTCTATTTCGACAAATAGCACAAAGATGCATAAAAAAGGACCATGGGTTAAAATACTTACCATTCTGGGTAACAAGCCAGTACTTCATACAGATCAAGTGGTAAAAATACCATCCACTTGTACCATAATAGGACAACAAAACCAAAAAACAATATTGCACATCAATATTACAAGTTGTAAAGTTACCAAATGCAAATTTAAAAGAGCTTAGTATAAAAACTAGTAGGACAAGATATCTCACAGATTGTACATTTACAAGCACAATAAAATCCTACTATTTAGTAAGTCATTACAAATATCTTTAATACACAGATTACAATTTAGTGTATAAATAGACAATATTGCTTTCAGATTTCAAAATGGTTATTTAAAGTGGCACCACAGTTTGTATGTGTGGTTTCACATAACCCAGCGTTAATAGTAAAACACAAAAAGCTGAAACTGCCCATAATTAGTTAGACATATTTACAGCATGGTCATCATCTGAAACCAAATTGATAAATGGGTTTATACATCCTGTGGTAATAGTTTCAGGGCAATAATAATAATGACAGCTTAAAAATTGTTTTATATGCTGCAGGTTATAAACAGTTGCAATAACACAACTAGTTATGATTAAAAATATGAGCAAAATGGTACATGCTGTAAATAATAGTGCTAACAAAACAAATGCAGTATTTTCCTTAACTAAAGTTTAGTCCGTTCCTCAAATAAAACAAAACCAAAACCTAAAACAATATAAGTACTCTGTTCTATTTAGTATACACTATCTTTTCAAAGTTGGTAAATCCTCCTGCCGTAGGGTTGCCAAATTATTCCAAACCTTTTGTTTTCTTTTGCTGTGAGCAAAACAAGATTGCCTTGCATCTCCTAGCCCAGCAACGCACTACAGGCTACCGACCTATTGCTTACTACAGCACTTAGCTAGATCCGGTTGCCTCTGGTTACCCAGCTTGCTTACGGGCCGTAGCAGCTGCTGCTGTTTTCATTCACATGGCAGCTCCACTAACCCTTGCACATGATACAATACTAGCAGTCAAACATGCAATTCAAGCGTTATTTTTCAAAACAAAAACACAGTATCTTTCAAATGCATGCTTAATTAAATATGAATTCAGTTTAATAAATAATGATGCCCTACAAGTTATATGCTTCCCAACACTGAACCCTGCCTCTTTAATATTAACTTCGGATGAGGGCGAACCACGTGATTGTCTGCTTGTAGTTAACTCTGTTCTTTCTCCTAGGCTACACTTGTATGACACTTCTTTACAAAATCCGGATTTGAATCTTTTTGTTGATAGATCCTGTTTAAGAACAAACTCCGGAGAATTCCAAACAGCTTGGTCAGTCTGTCCACCAACTAAAGTTTTAAGATCAGCACGATTACCCCCAGGCACTTCTGCGCAGGCTGCGCAACTAGTGACATTATCGAATGCATGCAAAATAGCCAAGGACAAGTCTGTCACTATATATATATATATATATATATATATATATATATATATATATATATATATATACACTGACTCCCGCTATGCCCATGGTGTTGTTCATAATTTTGGTATACTGTCAAAGTAATGTGGGTTTTTAACTTCTTCCGGGGCACCCATTAAAAACATTTTTATATTAATAACTTGCTACAAGACTTATTGTTACCGTCTAAAATTGCTGTTGTTAAATGTGCAGCCCATCAATCTAATGACTCTTTTGAAACTAAGGGCAATAATTTTGCTGACTGGGCTGCTAAACAGGCTGCTCTATCACAAACTGTTCAGGGACATTTTTTGCAGCCTCTGCAACCAATAGTTACTTTTGATACCACAGTGTTAAAAGCTATACAGGATAACGTCCCAGAATCACAAAAAAAAAACCATGGCTGGCTCAAGGCTGTTTTAAATGCTTTAATCTCATTTGGCAACATCCAGATGGCAGAGTGGTCTGCCCAATGTCCATGTTAAATTCTCTTATTAAAGCATATCACTTGCCAGCTCATGTTAGGGTACAAGCATTAATAAAACTAATCCAAAAGGATTGGTTTGCCCCAGGACTTTGTGCTTCTGTACAACATTTTTTGAGCACGTGCTCCACTTGTTTATAGTATAATATTTCCAAAGGCACTATGGCTCCCACACAACCACTGCCAAAACCATTGGGACCATTTTGCGCTTTGCAATGGGATTTTATTAAATTACCACTTTGTGCACGTTTTGCATATGTTTTAACTGTTGTTAATGTTTTTTCTGGATGGTTAGAAGCCTAACCATGCATTAACAATAATGCTATTTCAGTTGCTAAGAAACTTTGTAATAAACTGATACCTCGTTTTGGTGTTCCCTGTCAAATATATTCAGATCGTAGAACACATTTTACTGCTCAGTTAATTGATTCACTGTGTAAAATGTTAGGCATCACTCTCAAATTTCATTGCCCACAGGCATCAGGTATTATTGAACGCATAAATCAGACACTAAAAACAAGACTGGCTAAAATTACTACTGAAATGGGCCTCACTTGGGTACAGCCCCTACCTCTAGCCCTACTCTCTATGAGAGCACAAGTACATCCTACTAAGGGTTTTTCTCCTCATAAAATCCTCATGGGTCACCTTATTTGTATGCCCATGACTCCTCCACCACCCTTTTCTGAGTCTAATACATCTGATCATAATATTCTTAGGTATTGCACTTCTCTTGTTTCTTTTTTACAGTTTCGTTATCACCAGGTAGCACCGGCTCAACAAACTCCTGATCCTTTCCTGTCCATGGCACTACAACCAAAAGACTGGGCATGCGTCAAGTCATTCTCTCGAAAAGCAGCTCTTCAACTATGTTAAAAAGGGCCCTTCCTGGTTCTACTGACGACATCATCAGCGGTTCGACTACAAGGCTCACCCATCTGGATTCACATATCGCACTTTAAAAAGGTCATCCCATCGGAAGGTCAACAACCTCTACCTTTTTGCTACTCCTAAAGTCATGCTGTACCAGCACCTGACAATGCCTCACGTTTATCCATTTGGACAACCTCACCAAGTGCAACTGCAATTTCCACAAAAGTACCGCACAATTATTTTGGCGGTTATTCTTGTTGTTTTATTTTGTGGCCATTTTTACTTCCTGCTTCAATTACACCTCATGCCAAACAAACTGCATGGCATCCACCTATCAACACCTATCAAGCCATTAAATACGCTTAAGCATCATCCCTCAACATCTCAGACTGTTGGGTTTGCACTGCTATCCCTACTGTTCATGGGGGATTGATGCTAAATATAGTCCCTTTAGGGGTTAATGAAACCTGGACGAATTTGATCTACGATGCATCAAATGTTATTTCAAAGGACAAAATAGCATTACAGTTGTCCCTCCGTCAAAACGGAACTGTGTGTTTTCAAAAACTTGGTAAAACCAGAGTCAGGTGGAGCCATTGTAACAAAACAGTGGTATATAACTGCACTGCAGACAGTTCAGGTTGTGTAACAGACTTTTCACCTGTAAAAAGACTTGTTAAGGACTCTATAGCTAACTTTTCCCAGAAAACAGAAACTGTTTATTCGAAAATATTCCAAGGACTGCAGGACACTGGGGATCGTTTCAAACCTATCAACATTACCATTAAAGTAGAAAATTGTTATTCTGTGTGCAAAAGAAAAGCATATAAATGGCTACAAGGAAATTGGTCTGGCAGCTGCTTCCTGGGCTACCTGGTTCCAGCTATTCAACATGTATCTGCATTACCTAAAGGGAGAATTTGAAACATTCGAGAGGTTAAAAAGCCTGCCAATCCTGTAGGTCGAGTTAATGCTTCATGGATTTATCATTATGACTTAGCTCATGCTAGTACCAAAGGACTGTCCCATATAGACTTGGGTTATGACGTCATATCATGGGCCGGTATAATTCCATCATACGGAGCAGTGAAATCAATTTGGGAACTAAGAAAGCTATCTAAATTGCTTGAAATATTAAACAATGCTACATTTTCTGCCTTAAAACTAGTGACTGATAGTTCTACATGGGCATGGTTAACCAACCTGTTCTCAGGCTGGGGAGGTGGACTGTTGAAGTTGATTTTATTAATTGCAGTGTTGGCAATTGTTGCTTTCATTGTCTTATTTCTAATCAAAGCACTGATCTTGAAATTAATGTCTTCAAAAGCTGTACAAAAGTGCCTAAATTTTATATGCCTGCAACTATGACTGTAAATAATGAAATGAAAATGTCTCTCAATGATAAAAAGACTAGTAGCATGGTTATGCTAGATCTGTGGCAAATGTATGACAGGTTACATGATGATGCTTACACAGCATCAAATGGGGGATTGTAGAATATGAACAGCCAAAGCATGTGTTTCAAGGGAATTGAGTATGTGACAGTTTGTATAAACTGAGATGTACTGAGTACTATGAACTCTGAACTGCGAATAATGGAAAAATACTGAACAAACAAGAGTCTGCCTGAAAGCAGGAAATGTGCCTTTTATGGAAGCATATCCGATTCTCTCTTCTGCCTGGAAATATGATGATGTGAATTGTCTTATGTTTACGGGTAAACCTTTAATTGGTTAATTGCCCTGTGTAATGATCTAATTAGTTCAGTTTTATATTTTTGTATTGTCAGCAATATCACCAGTATATAAGCTTGTTTATTCCTTTGTTCTGGGAGTCTCCCTGGTTCTTTCCATGAGACTCTTGCACATGTGTACTGTTAGTTAATAAAAACCACTGAAGGAGAGAAAAAACTATTTGTCTTCACTTTTAAAGTATTATGAAACATAACAATATATTGTGAAAGTATGAGGAATGTTTTATCTACAGTTTCTTCTTGTGAAGAAAAATCTGCTTTAAAGTTTCTTCTATTGCACAGGTCACTTACTCATTGTTTGCAGTGTGTTTATGACTGTTGATACTTCTTCCAGGGCTATGACCACTGGTGATGTTTTAAGGAGGTTTGCTTGGCTACATTTTCAAAACCTCCCAGATGATGTAAAAAATTAGATTTTAAACTCTCCCTTTGGATATAGATTTAGTGTTTGGCCCCCTCTGCTGCAGAGGTGATCAAAAAGTGTGATGAAAGGGGCAAGCTTTTTCAGTCCACCTTTTCCAAATTGTCCAATGGATTTTCTTTCTTCTCATCAAGTTTTAGCAAATAATAGAATAAACAGTCTCAAAAAAATTCAGGTAAACTGATGTTTAAGAAAAAGTAGCAAGGAAGTTCCAAAAAGAAGTCTCAGACCTGTTGCCTCTTCTTCCTGTTTCAAATTTCCTGGTAACACTTGACTTAAAAGACACTTATCATCACATTTGTATACATCCAGACTTCAGGAATTTCTTAAGGTTTTGTGTGTCTGTATCACATTATCAGTTCTATACCTTACCCTTTGGACCTTCCACTGCACCAAAAGTGTTTATACATTGTCTAGATTCAGTTTTAGCTCATTGCTGGTTACAGGGTATCCATTTTTTTTTCCATATTCTGAAGACTTGCTTATGTTTGTAGTCTTTTTCAAAATGTCAGGAATCTCTCTCTTGAGTGCGAGATCTCTTGCACAAGCTGGGATTCCAAGAGGACATTCAAAAGTCTTTTTTTACTCTGTCACACAGGATTTTGTTCCTGGAATGTTGTCAACTAGACACCTGAGTTTAAAGTTTCCTTCCACAGGAAAACTAGATCTTTATTTAGATCTGTTTCTGAGGTTTTCCACTGAAACTTTGGTCACTGTGAAGGAATACCTCAGGGTTTTGGGTCTTATGGCATCTGATTCTCATGACACTCATGGTAAGACTCAATGTGAGAAAGATACAGTGGTATCAAAAATCTCTTTAGTCCCAGCATTAACATCCTTTATCTTTTCATATCCCACCCAGTACAGGGGTTTGTCAGAAGAAAAATTACTTGTTGGAGACAACAACAGATATCCTTAAATCAAGGTTTCCACCTTCTCCCACCCTGCTCCAAAGCAGTCAGTCACCACAGATGCTTTGTTCTTTGGTTGGGGAACAGTTTCAGGAGAGATAAAAGTTCAGTAGGTGTGCCACACTAAGGACAGAGACAAGCACATAGATATAAAAAAGATGCTTGCCATGATCAAGGCATTCAGTTCTCTGAACCATCTTTGGTCCCCTGGACCTCTTCAAGTGGTTACAGACAATACCACAGTGATGTGATATATCATCAAGCAAAGTGGAATCACTAGACAAGTTAGCTTGGAATATAGTTTCACAACACAATCTCACTGTACAGGCATCCTACGTTCTTTTGGAACAAAATTGTGTGGTAGACAAGCTGAGCAGGACCAGGGCAGACCTTCACGAATGGAAACTAGATCTGGGAGTCTTCCATGATTTGTTTCATCTGTGGGGAATTCCTCAAGTAGACCTCTTTGCCTACTCTCTGAACAATCAACTGGCAATATTCTCTTTCAGGACTCCATACAAAAAGACCTGGAAGACAGATGCCTTTTCTTTTCTTTGCACAGGAATGTTTCTGTATGCCTTTTTCCCCTTCTCACTAATATCCAGGGTACTGCTGAAGATTCAGAAGTAATCCCCCAAGATAATTGTGGTGACTCCTTTCTGGCCCAGGTAACAATTGTTTTCCCTTCTTTTTGAAATGGCAGGGGCAATTACCACAAGCTTCCTCACAGAATGGATCTACTCACAGAAGAACAGGGGTGCTTGATACACCCTGACACCAGTCATCTTCAACTGACTGCCTGGATGATAGGGTCCTAATAGCTTTTAGGCACCTGTTTTCTGTAGACGTGCAGCAGGTACTAACAGAGACAAGAAAGCCTGCTACTAGAAAGTCATATATTAGCAAATGGATAAGGTTTTCTAGTTTGTGCCAACAACTCAACCAGTATTCATTCAGGGCTAGCTGTTCTCTGGTTTTGCAATATTTGTGTGAGTTACTGTCTTGACATAAGTAAATATTTCAGATCTTTGGATTGTTCATTTCTTGTGAAGGTAAAAAGAAGGGACAACCTGTGTCAAAACAGACTTTTCCAAATGGTTGTCTAAGACTATTACCCTTTTTTTATACTTACCATGACAAATCTATTCCAGACAGGGTCAAGGCCCACTCCACAAGGACCTTGGCTTCTTTTATGGCTTTTTGGAAAGAGTTGGATTCTAGAAATATTCTAGAAGCTGCTAATTGGCCTTCTGTACCTACTTTTACAAAGCACTGTAAGCTGGATTCCTTCTCTAGGTCTAGTTTTTGCTTTGCTTGGACCATTCTCCAGGGGCTCCTGTACTGTTCTCCTTCCACCTCCCAAATATGCTATCTATCTCTCTCTCTCTCTCTATATATATATATATATATATATATATATATATATATATTAGCTATGGTAATCTACCCATTTAGCTAAGGCTACTGCAGCAGTGATCAATATGAAGAAAATAGTACAAGTGTTTAAAATGAACTTACCATAAAAGTAGATGTTTGAATAACCACTGCTGCAGTAGCCACTCCCTCTCTCCACCCCCTTGTTTTTTGGTGTGCTTTTTATGGCAGTGTATGGACGTTTATTTTTTATTATTCCTAGTCTTGTCCTTTCAAATGAATTCCTAGAGTACTGCATGAGAAGGCTGGGTTTGTCTCCATGGTGCTCATGCTGTTGCTGTTGAACCAAATAATTGGTTTTGGGACCTGAAAAGCAGGACGGGGACAAATTGAACTATGTTAGCATGGTTAGCAGTATCAGCTTGCAAGCTAAATTTCTTCTTTTAGGGTATTCAGTTTTTTAATAAAGGATGTCTGCAACTAGACCCCTTACAAATGTGTCAAATGATATATAACACTGTACTCTTGGTAAGCACTGTCATTGATTCCATTTGCAAAGGGGGTAGTGCTCCATGTAGCTTTCAAAACATGACAGACATTGGGGGGGGGGGTTAAGTGGGAAGAATCAGTGATAAACAGTGTATGAGGAACTGTCTGAGGTAACGGCAAGTATGGCTCGAAAATGTAATTCAGAGTTACACAAATCACTTAAGAGCAAACCACTACCTGCTATGTATCATCATGAATTCTACCACATACAGTGGTTCTTATCTGTGTCTTTCCTGCCTAACTCAGTTCATTAAGGAAAATGAGGCTTAGTCAGGGGACACCGTTAAACTCAGTCTTGACATGATTACCTCTCACCCCTCATAAGGACTAATTCCCTTCTTTTGTGATTTTTTTATGGCTCTGCTGACTTCCTATCTCTCTCCATGGCTTGTTGTTATTCCCAAACCTCTCTCCTTATTTCTGTTGTATACTCCTCAGGATATAAAGTCTTCATTTGTCCCATTTTAGTTAATACCTAAAACCCCTTTCTAAGTTAGCACACTGAAACCTTAACCTGAAAACGTCTACCATAATTTGCACTGGCCTTGTCTTATCAGTGGGCAAAGAAGATGTAGGGATAGAGAGGGGACAGTGCTCCCACTGTATAGTAAATCTGATTGTCATCCTGTCTCGCTTCCTGTCTCCAACTTCCAGTGATCACAGATACCTCTTCTCTCTCCACCAAAGCTTTCCCCTACCCTTGTCCCTGTACTCCAGGCCTACATTTATTCCTGTTCATACTCATCTTCTGTCTTTTTATAGGGCCACACAGAATCTTGCCTAACCATTGTACAGACTGTTTTCACATTTGCCATTGTTACTGACGTATTCCATTGCTCTGCAGTTGCCTGCCTTACCCATATCCCCACCATTATCTCTGTCATGAAAGGAGATACTGCCAGCCCAGCTATCTGGAATTTTGTAAATAATTGTATGTCATTTGTGAATACCAACATGATTCATATGCTTGTGTTTAAATGTATTAGAACTGTATGTCATATAAGATGGTTTGTATAGACATGTGTGCTGAAGATGTATTTTACAAAGTGGTGTTTAAAGATGTCACCACAGTGTACCCTACTGGAATAGAACAGAAATGTACCTGCACTATTGTAACTGTTTAAATGTATGTATTTCAACAATGGAAACTGGAACACAAGAGGTTAACTTCAGAAAAAATAGCTGAAATTAAATTTCTTTATGGCCACATAATAAAAGGATGTTATATTTCAGTTTCAGTGCAGTAACAGACACAATGTCTAGAACAAGAGGCTTTCTGTATAATCTTGCAAGTGTTTTACTGTTTTATGACTTCCATTTGCCAAAGATCTGAGATCTATATATTTTCACAGGTATATGCTAAATGCTATCAGCTGCATCAATGGTTGTTTTTCACCTGGGATAGAGTCAGATGACAAGAAATGATGTCATTCTGCAAGCTATCTTAGCAGTAATATTTGAGATATTAATTTAAGAACTCTCTGAGAGAGACTGTGCATTCTGTATTTTGTCTTTGACCTGACAACATCAAGATGCACTCACCACATCTGCCTTGCTGCTCTAATTAAGTAATTCTCTTAGATACAGCCAGAAATATAGCAAAGCTTAGCTTAGATGTTTTTCTTTATTTATTTGAGACTGCCATGCAATGTTGTTTTAAATATTTGATGTGATTTTGAACTCTGATGTTACTGTGATTATATACTATTTTCATATTCTTTTATTATTTATTATTAAATATATTTAAACCTTTCATTGTGGCTGATATTTGTGAGACATATTTAAGTTCTGAGAGTACTTACATATTTATTTGGTGACACTGTATAGGGCACTCCTGATAGCCTTGCTCTTGGTCAAACTAACATTTGTATTAACGGTAACATTACACAATAAGATTGGACACCCTTTGTTAAGGGCCTTAAAGTAGTTGATAAGGAGTGACTGATGGCAGGGGAAACTACTTTATAGTCTGGGCAGAAGGGGGCATAGCTAGTAAACCTGTGCTAGCTTTTCCCAGGTGTGTGTGTGTGTGTGTAGAAATCAAACCTCAAAGAGTGTGTGTGTCAGCTACTTGGGCAGGGACACTAAGCACTGGTTGGACAGAGAGGATGATGGAGGTCTTGGCTTGGTCACTCAGTTGAGATCTCAACTCTATAGCTGTGCCAGTGGAGAGTCTTAATGGGGATCTGGAGAAAGAGGGGTAAACCAGCCCTACAATGACTGTGGTCTCTGTGTGCTCTTAAGGGAAGTTGCACTTGATGCAGAGAGCTGCATCTGGAAATACTGTGTGTGTACTTGTCATCCTCCCAATGTATGTCCCCCACTGGTGCTAGTGGTGAGGACTGAGGTTCCTTGATTACTATTGCCAGAGGTGGGACATCAGAATCTCTATTTTCTATCCTCATGGCCACCATTTCATTTCTGTGTCCACATTTTACAGGAAATAATTCCCTCTATCAAGGACCGCTGTAGCACACAGTCTTGTTGCAATGTTTTTCACCTTCTTATATAATCTTTAAATCTCCTCATATTCTCAAGGCATCTGCAGTTCTACTGCACTCTCCTCTTTACACCTGCAGCAGCCACCATTCACCTTCCAGCCTGTACTGTGTGATCTACCAGGCCTTAGATATCATGAGTATAACCATCTGAGACACATTTTATGCATTGGTCTAGTGCTACAATCTCTTTGATCAGGTGCCATAGTTCCTCCCACATATTGTTGTCTTTCCCATGCTCCCTTATTCAGGCTTCCCTCACTCTCTGAAAACTTGCTGCAACAATTTTCTCTCCCCAGATCCTTATACACTGCTCCAATGATCGTCTTTTTCACATAAGACTAATGCTCCACCTCAAAATTCTCTTTTCTTCCTCTTTGCAATTCTCCCAGGAACCCCTTCTTTCCACTCACTCCTGACCACATCCCTCTTAAACCTCTCGCACTCTTAGTCAAAATTCCCTTGGAGTTCGATATTCTTTCTTTAGTCTCTGGAAACGTTTCCACCCCTCCTTCTCTCTCTCTTGCCCCTTTAAGTTTGTAATCTTTCTCACCCCCATTTCTTCTACCTCTGCCATGAATCACATTTCTCTATATTCCCACTCTTTCTTTTTTTCCCATATCCAACCACCCACTCGTAGCTCCACATTCTAATTGCTCCCGCAACACATTCTCTAATTCTACCCAAGACGTTCTCATCACCTTTCAGCTCCTTACTCACCACTTCCATTTCCAGCCACCACACTATCTATCCAGGGGAAGGTTAAGCCCACTTCTTATTTACAAAAATGAAAATTGTTTCAGTACCACACAACAACAAAAATCAAGCATGCCTCATTCCCCTCCATCCCCTGTACCTCTGAGTTCAAACTTGCCTTTGCAGTTCTGCTTCCCTTTCACATTCAGATGAAGTTTAGGTATAAATTATGTAGCTAATTCACTCCCTCTTGTCTTGGTTTGAGGAAATCTATCGGGGCCCATACAAAATTTGGAACAAAACTATCATTCTAATCTCTTGAAAGAGAGCTTGCCCTCCCATGTATCTAGCACATATGTCTTCTTTTCTACTACCTCTTTCCAGTTTTTAACAAACACCTCTTATGCAGTAGGGTATATTCTAAGAACAAGTGCTCCATTCCAGCTTATGCTACTGGTGACAGATATAATTTGTGAAATTTAAACCCTCTGCATGGGGAGTACCACTGATTTCCTTGGCAAAAATTGAAGGCCAAGCTTCCCAGATGAACCCAGTAAATGCCTGCATGATTCTTGGAAAATTATTTTACAGATCAACCATGTCACACTGTACAGTTATCTGTTTGCAAATTCTCACTTTAAAATAATATTAGCTTCTCCCTCCTCACAGATTAAGTGGACATTCCCATAATCCTCATGGCTTACAGCTTTGTAGCAGTAGTAGTAGTAGTAGTAGTAGTAGTAGTAATAATAACCATAGTAATAATATCAAAGTAATATTAGCTTCTCCCTCCCCTCAAACCAAGTGAACATTCCCATAATCCTCAGGGTTCACTGCTCTGTGACCATATTAATAATGTTATTAATATTAGTAATAATAATAATAATAATAATAATAATGGTGACAGTGTAAGCCCTTTCTAGTCCATCTTTTGACCTTTACTACCTTAGTTAGGCATATATTTACTACCATCTATAAAGTGGCATAACTAACACAATAAACCTCCTGCTTAGGCCCAGCTCCTCCAACATAACTACTAGAAATACTCAATCTGTAAACTTGAATAACCTTATAGGTTAAATATTGCTACCCATGTTGATTCTACCTGCTCACTCTTAATGCTTCCATGAAATCAAATTAATAGTGCAAGCGGCCATTAGACCTTCTTCCTTTTTCAAAAGCCTGTATGTTCTTCTGCAACTGAGTATGGTATAAACTTAACTAACTGTGCTTCCCATACCTTATAAATTTTAGCACCAATATTAATTTGGGAAACGGACCTGTAATTAGTGGGGACCTATCACCCCTCCTTCCTTTTGGGCAATGCTAATACTGCAGTGTTTTCATCCCAAAGTGGAGGAGGTGCTTCCCTAGTATAGTCTTAAAAACCCCAGCTAAGTCCTCCATCAGTTGGTTGTTGACTGCTTTATAGTAGTGTGATGCAAGTGGTCCTTTCCACAGGGCTTACTTCTTGTAAGTTTTCTTAATGTTTTTTATGGTGATAAATTTTGAATTGAGTTATTATCCTTTAATCTGATCATAACATTTTCGTGTAGTTTTGTACTTTTCTATGACTCTCTGTCCACCTACTTCTTTGTTTTGCCCTACCCTAAGAATACAGATCCTAGTAAAAGTCTGCAAATACTAAAATCTCCTTTTTCCAGCATTTCTTCTCATTATCCTTATCCACAAATATCATCCTTCTATCTTTCTCCCTGCTGTCCTTCAACCGAAGGCTAAGAGCAGAGAGATCGCCGCTACCTAAACCCATCAGGTTGCTCCTTTAGTTGAATTATTCTCTTGCAAAATCTCTCAAACTACCTTTCCCATTTCACCCAATGCTGTGTGTCTGTCGCCCTTTCTACACCATCCTCTCAAGTATCCTCAGCCTATTTTCCATTTCCTCTGCACCCTCTGCCTTTTTTCCTACCCATATCTTCTGTTAAAGATCTTAAATCCTTCAAAGATTCTGACAGATTAGCATAATTCACCTTATATTAAGTAGTATGCTCAGAGATTACCTGTGTCTCACTTTTTAGTCTGTCAAACACCCGCTCCTATTTGATGTCCTATTTTTCACAAAATCAGTGGCTCTGCAAACACCCATACTAAGGTCCTAAATTTACACCAACAAATAAACAAGACTCACTGAAGGAATAGGTTTTTAACTCAACGTATTCCCATCTTATTGAATAAGTTACCACTTTAGGTCAAAGAAAGGCTAGCTTTGGTGATTGGATGAGTCGACATAAATTAGCTTGAGGGTTATCATGTATGACTCTCCTTGATTTAGAAGATGGACACTATTAAGTACTCATAAAGGGTGGCAAGAACTTTTAAGTGGGTTTACTTAAAGGTGCACATAGCTAAATTTTTAATGATCCCTGATATTGCTTGGGTAATATTGCTTCTAAGTTCCTATGATCTTATACCTCCTTTCCAGGCTGCCATAATCACATCCCACCACATTCCCATGCTTCCTCCTTCCTCTAGGTTTACTTTCTAATCTTGTCTTCCTCACCATCTCATGTTAATTCTCTTCACTACCCTCCAGTCATACAGATTCCACATATATCTCAACTGAACTTTTCTTTCCATCAGTCAGACACCCTGTAAAGGAGCTTGATCTGATGGACATCAAATACATTAAATGAGATCACTGCTTTCAGCCTTAACCAATCTACCAAAAAGAGATCCAGCCCGTTAGAGATGTAAACAATTTCAGCCCCACGCAATAACATCTTCTCTTTCTCTCTTTCTCTCTCACTGTATTTCATCTCTGAGATAAATCAAGTCCTTCAAGAATCATGCTACCATTCCATTTACCCCAAAACCAGTCTGGACTCAGGAGCACAAAAGAAAGTGTCAACATTATTGTACCAAGATATGACTACAAACAAAGTGTCCCAGCACACCCAGCAGTTAGACACTCAGTATATTAGTAAATATTGGTCTTAATTATAAGCTTCTGCTTTGATTGAGTCATTGAAGTGACCTGATTGATGCACTGGTGTGAAACAAGTTAAAGGACAGAAAACTGCCAGTTTGCACTACACCGATAAGAACAAAAGGGGAAAAGCAAGACAATGTAGGTAACCTGGCTGCAATATAGCAAATGATCCAGAATGGTAACACAAAAAAGTGGTTATAAAAGGTAGGGAAATATAGCTGAGGACGAATTGCTGAAACTTAAGTGATAGTAGAAAGATAAAGAGAGGGAAATGTGAGTGGGTGTGCATCAGGGTTCAGCTCTGAGCCCATTACTGTTCATATTGGTGATGGACTAAATTAGCAAACAAGGTGGAGGAAACAGATCAACAAAGTTGCTGTATGCAGATGATATGGCATTACAGGAAGACTCTGAGCAAGAACTTCAGCAGATGATAGAGGTATGGAATGCAAAACTGAACGTACATTGGATGAAACTGTGTACAGGTAAGACAGCTATAATGGCAGCAAATGGGGGAAATCAGAAGCTGAGAATTGAGATGTTAGGGAAGGAAATAGTGGGACACGTTAACAGCTTGGGGTAGTCGAGGAGAAGGGAGGTCTGATTAAAGAGGTCAAAGCTAGAAGAAATGGGGTTGCAGCCAACTGGCACATAGTGTTAGGTGTAGTATATGACAGAAGAATGCCAAAGAAGTTGGAAAGAAAGGTGTACAAAACAGTGGGGTGACCAGTACTACTGTATGGTACAGAAACCTGGACAGTATAGGCAAATTAGTTGAGGAAACTAGAGGTGAAGGAGATGAAGTGCCTGAGACAGGTGGTTGGATGCACACTGTGGGACAGACAAAGAAATAAGGACATATGAGCAAAGCCAAAGTAGCTCCAATTGTAGGAAAGGTCAAAGTGAATAGATTACCGTGGTTCGGGCAGTTGTGCAGAAAAGCAGAAGACAATCTAGTAAAGAAGATTTAGGGTAGACAAGAAGAAGGCAAGAGGAAGCAAGGGCATACAGCAAAGGATGGATTGTGTGAAAGAAGACCTGTGAGTGGAGTGGCACTAAATAGAGAGAGTGAGAGAAATTGGGAAAGTTGACACAATACTCTGACCCCATGTAGAAAATGATTAAAAGGATGTTGATGATGATGATGATGATGATGATGAAAGAGAGGTAAACAGTGTACATTAGGACAGTGTTCAGTCAGATGATGATCAGCCTTCTTAACATTACAAATTACATTCAGACTAGATAATCAAACTGAGAATTCCACTGTACTAGTACAGATAACTAAACTGACAATTCCATGATGCAAGAATACAACTTACTATGAGCTTCTATAATCATGGTGCTTGTTGACTAAGAGAGGGATCTCAGGGTTTTCTCCCTGCATGAAAACTGGGGAGCTGAAAAATAATTTACTGAGTTGCCTGATTGGTTGATTGACTTTAACTGAGCATCATTGAGAATATCAAGCTACATAAAATGGTGCGCACCCAACTCCAAGGTTCCTTCTCCTGCTAGATCACAAAAATATCAGCCATAAAAAGTATGCAAAACGTATTATCTGTGAGATTTACAATAATGCACACAGAATGCCTTCCATATAAGAGGCAAAATAAATTAAAAGAGATGGAAACAAGCAAAAGAATATCAGTTTGTCTAAAAAGATTAATAAATATTTGAAAACTTAGGCAGACCCTTAAAGCAGCTTCCAGAGGGCACACATGCCACATTTTAAGTTAACAATGCTGAAAAAGGAGACCATTTCTCTCTACCACAATTACTTCTCACTTGTATTTCAGAGCAAACTGCTTATGCTGCAGGAATGATATCAACAATATGAGAATGATTTGTTCCTGAAATACCATATTTAATTTAGCAGAGCCAAGAAAAGAAGGAACGTTGAGCTCAAATACCTTAGCTCTTTTTCACTAGCAAAAGCATTTCAGTGATTTTATGACACGCATGTTGCTGCCCACCTACTCAATAATATTTGTAAGTCACTGGATTCTGGCAATTAGCCGGACAGGATGAGATTAACTGAAAATAGAAAACGAGGATGCTATTTTGCTTTTCCAGTTTCCTGATTTCATTGAGACAGTTGCACAAAGGCTGCTGCTAACTGTGGTTTACAGACATAATGTTGAATGTTAATGTCTAATAGTCATTTGGTTGAAAAATAACATCTCAACCCAAAACATTGAATTATCAAAATGTCTAGAATCATTTAATTGAAAAAGCAATGAGATCAACTCTACTATTTTGCAGGCCCCCCCCATGTGGGGGGCTCCACCACCACACACCCCCAACTTAAATATATCAACTCCGAGATCGCACTACAGTGCAGAAATGGGCAAATTTGATAATTTCGACATTGTGTGTTTAGACTAAATTTATTTCAACATTTTGATCATTGACTAGAGTGTGTTCAACCAATTCAGTTTCAACCATTTAGCATTCAAGATTATGTCGGTAAACCACTAACTGTATTACTGCTAACTTGTTACACTGTAATTCCTGCAAGTTATCCATCTATGTATATCTATCTAAAAATGATTTCCTTCCAGTTTTCATCAGAATGTTAGGATGAATGGCTTGAATACATTTGTCTCACTATTTAAGTGCTAATGAATAAACTCCTAGTTTAGCAATTACACAGTGTGTGTGTGTGTGTGTGTGTGTGTGTGTGTGTGTGTGTGTGTGTGTGTGCGTGTGTGCGCATGTGTGTGTGTGCGTGGCACGCGTGTGTTAGACTGAAAAGCCCCAGTGATCCCTAGCTAAAACAAAATTTCTTATTTTAAGAAACTTAGCTACCCTGATAGATTAAAATCTCTCTCTCTCTCTCTCTCTCTCTACTCCATCTTTTACAGCCTCTTGAGATGCAGCCTTTGCTTAATGTTTTATACTTTGAAAGACCTTACACTTTTTGAACTTTTCCAGCTTCACAGACACTGTAAAAAATGCTTGAACCTAAGACCTAAACCTCCATCCTTGCTGGCAAAATATGTTTCTTATCCAATCCATTCTCCACCTTTGGGATAAACTATCTCTGATCAACAGGTGAAGCATCTGTCTGACTAGCTTGAAAGCCATCCTCAACAATTAGATATGTAATATCTGGTATAAAGGCCAGGTATTAGTGAGAATTACCTTTTGTCTAGAGAGAAATAAACTACCCTGATAACTACAAGGATGATGTGGCTATGAATCTTACTTTTTCTTTAACAAGGAACATCTTTATTAAATTATCACTTATAACATAGACAATCATATGTTTATATAAATGAAAACAAAATATATTGGCATAGTTTTAGTTGCAAACATTATGCATCACTTATAATCTAGTCAGTCATTGTCAGTCGAACATTACATAGCTCATTTAAATCCCGTCCTCTTTTAAACCTCATTCCTCCTCCAAAATGTTATTCTGCAAATATTGTTCCCACAATTCCCATTTTTTTCTATGTAATTTGCCCCTACCCTTTTGTAAAAATCACATTTCCAGTTGTTTTAAACTTGCTACTATTCTAAGTACTTCTAGTAAAGATGGTTTAGACTTTGATTTCCATTTTCTAGTATTTGCGTTTTTGGCAGCCATCATAATTAGACTCAGCAAGCCCTTACTTATGTCTAGGCAATTCTGAGTCTGTATCATAGCTCAAAAAAGATAATTTCCTTAGCTATACCAATTTGCTCACCCCATATTTCTGATAAAGTAGTATGCAGGGAATTTTTTAAGTCTGCCAACTCATTACACTCCCAGAAAATATGTTCCCAATTGCCTCTTTCTTCCCCATCAGATCTCCAACATTTGCTAGCTACCTGAGGAAAAATTCTTTGTGGTGTACTAGGGGTATACAAATACCTATGTAAACACTTCCAAGTAAAGATTCTAAATCTTCTAGACTTTGTTGCATATTTGGGAAACGTGCATATATTCCCCATTGTTTCTTTGTGAATTACTTATCCAATTTCTCTTCCCAATATTTTCTAGCCTTCTTTGATTGATTCTTATAGTTATCATGCAATATTTTATATGCTCTACTACTTATTCTTTTTTTAACAGCAGCTTCTATTCTAGATCCTATTAAAAACTCTACCAGTGCTGGTCTTTTGATTAGGATTTCACATTTCTTTGGCTGTACTCTGATATCAGTCCTTAGTAGGCCATGATGGTGCAGCAGTTAGCATTGTCATCTCACAGCAAGAGGCTCTCCCATTCAATTCTCGGCTGGAGCGCCTTCTGTGTGGAGTCTGCATGTCCTCCTTGCGGTTGAGTGACATTAAAGACATGCAGGTAGGTGCGGTGGTGAATGGGCGTGCCTTCTTTGAAGATTGGGTGTCGGGCTGGCAACTCGGCACTGTAAAAATCCATTGCCAATCATTAGCAGACCCGAGTTCCACAGTGGCGACTCCTAACTGGTAAAAGTTGAAAGACTCTGATATCAGTCCTTACTATTTTGACAGCACTGCAGTCATATGCTTAGTATGAACCTATGACTAAGCTCTGAAAAAAAAAATCTGAAAATCCTAGAAACCTTGTCTCATTAGTGGTTTATGCCTTTGACTGCCAATCTGCTAAAGGGTTGCAGGACATAGACTCCCTCCACCCCATATACACACACACATACCTTTCAGAATAGTCCTAGCTCTTGCTATTCATAACAGCTCTAAATAAATAGATTTTCTTTCTTCACATCATTGTGTCCCCCCAACAGTCTGGGAGATGTCTGATCTCTCCATTCACATTAACTTAGGCAGTGAGAACCTGAGTTTTGACTGGAAGAATCAAGAAATTAAAACAGAAAATCCAAGCAAATAAGACACAGGAAGAGGAGCTAAATTTCAAAGCATCTGATGATTTTTCTCTGGCAATTAGAAATTTCCCAGGCTTCTTCAATTAAGTTCCATTTTTGAACAATTTTTGCACCGTAATTTCCACTGCTTATTTTATTTATATTTTATCGAGTGGGTTGTGTACTAGTTAGTCATCATTTTCAGTGGAGGTCTGAGGAGAAAAGCTCTTGAGGTTGCATAGATACTAATATATTGATAAACTATGTTAACAAAAATTTAAAACAGAGACTGAAACAAAGATAAACCAGAGCTAAATTCATAGTAGATCTCAGTTGCAGGATGGCAGCGTGGTATGTTGGTTAGTGCTACTGCCTTATATCACTTGTTTCTCTGGTTTATTTCCTGGATGCGATGCCTTTAGTGTAGATTTTATTTTCCTTCTTGTATATAGCAGGTGGACTGGTGAGACTCCAAACTGATCCTAAGCACGCGCGCGTGTGTGTGTGTGTGTGTGTGTGTGTGTGTGTGTGTGTGTGTGTGTGTGCGAAAAAGGACCAGTGTCAAATGCAGGACTGACTTTTTCCCCTGTTTCCGTGTTTGCTTAGATAGGCTTCAGGTTCTTATGACCTGCAACTGGATTAAGTGGGTATTACAATGAATTAAAATAAAATCAGTTGTTATGGGATTTACAGCAAGGATGATGTAAAACTAATTGCAGAAGCAATAAATGCAAGTTGGTACAATGTTTACAGTAAAACGAATGCAAAGATAATTGTTAACATACATAGACTGATTAAGCACATGTATCAAGAATGGATTTCTATATTTTAGACATTGTTTCTGAGCAAGCTAGGCCAGAAAATATATTTTTGTGCTCTGTGAGACATGATGCTGCAACTGTTTATTGCAACTTTAGATGAGAAGACACAGCTTTGCTTTGTATGTTATTATGGGACATGTTTTGCCTAGGAGAAGCAGTTAGAAACATAGATAGTCTGCCATTGTATTGCAACCATGCTTTTATTACAAGCTCTGTATGAACAGAGTATTGTTTGTGTAGGGGAAAACTAATACACTTGAGATCATGTGAAACCTGCACAGAGTTTGAGAACATACAGCTTACAACATTCTGAAATGTAACAGTATTAGCCGTCATTAGATGATAATCACTACTATCAGCTTAAGAATATGAATTGTGATTAGAAAGAATATTCCAGAAGGTACCACCTAAGTTGGTTAATACTTTATTTTATGTATATAAGTTAATCTTTGTAGTCTGCCTTGTTACATTCATTGATAGTGTAACTTGGTAGCTGTCAGTTATATACTGGATTTAATCAATTGTTGCTACAACATGATTGTATGTCTCAGTGAATTTATTTTGAAAAGGACTGCATTCAGATTTACAACTGGCAGAGTCAGCTTTATGTAGAAGACTCTAGCATGTGTTTTCTTCTGCCTGCAACATATAAGACAAGCATAGCAGATAAGGGGGCAGTGGCAATAATGAAGGAAGAATTATTCGACATGTTTCCTAAACTAGCCAACAGAATAGACCTTTCAGAATATTCTGATGTTAAGATTGTTGGAAGATAAGGAGGCAAGGTCAACTGACCTTTGCTAACAAAATAATGCTTGAGGTAGGAGATGAGAGTGAGTTCTCAGTACCTGATTTTGTAAATCAACTTCCAGATGTATGGACCAGAGCAAGTGGAAAGCTGATCCTTCCATCAACAACTGAACCCACTATAATAACTTCTGGCACAGCCATAGCTAGTAATTCTTGCCCCTTGTGCCATTCCCTGATTTGGTCCACTGCCTTAACTTTAAGATGAGAAACAAAAAAGGTGTTTTTGTACTTGACGACCCCCCTCCCCCAAGAAAAATGTACTCTCATACACGAGGACCAAAACAAATACTCAAACTAATTCCATATTGCAGGGGAAAATATTCTCTTCCATCCTTTTCTTTTTAACCTGAGGCAAACTGCTTACTGCAATTGACTTCCTACAGTGTATACCACACATGGAGTAATACAGCATTTCAATCCTGACTGCAAATGCAATACCAATGTTCAATTGAATACACCAAAGACTGACTGGCATTGTTAAATCACGCCTCCTAACACTTTACACCTAGGACGATTGCCTCTTTTACCCTATCCTAGCTACACCTTTATCCTCTGGAATCTAATCAAATTATGAAGAGGCACAAATCCTTCATACCCAAAACCAAAGAAGCCCATTTCCATACTCTCCAAAACAGTTCTGGAGAGAAGTATATCTAATTACAGGACATCCCCACACTACTCCAGTTCAATTACCTTTATTCATTATAGCAAATCCAAACTTACACCTAATGACTTCCATTAAGAATTATGTACTTTCTCCCCTCTCAACCCCCCCATCCTCTTACCACCTCCCCTGAATCCCCTCACCTTTCCTTATTACCCCTCTTTCTACTTCATTCTTGTAAAACATAAAGACACAAAAGAATTTCTTTGTAATATTCATACTGTCCTCCAGGAGCTGACAGTCCACTCTCCTGTTTTTTCTACCATTGATGAGACTCCCTAACACACACCCTAACCTATATCTGCAACCTATGTTTCAGTAAAACATTATGCCAACTATCTGGAAGTCAATTACAATTAATCCACTCCCAATGCAATCCAACCCCAGCCTCTTTTCCCACTTTTGACCCATCTACATCCTTTCTCCATTAGGTAAGATTCTTGAAAAACATGTCTACACTCAATTGTCCTACTACATCAAACAGAACCATCTCCTTTCCCAGAACAACATGGCTTTTGGCCTGGCCAAAGCACTATGACAGTCCTCTGGACCCTCACTGATGACAAAATACAGACCAAAGCAATATTAAAGATAATTTGGTCTCTTATCACAGAATTATAAAGCTCTCCAAATTTACAATCTTCACATCCATTCTTCAGATCAGTAACATGCATCTGTATTCTCTGCAGGGCCTTCTGCTATTGTAAAAATTAAATGTCTAATATCTGGCAGGTACCTTATTGGCTGGCACTAATCACTGAATTTTACTGTAAGTGCTGTTATTTTGCCTTTATCTTCATCAAGAATTTTTTTCCAGCAACATGCATGACCGTTGCATACTGAATTGTTTCACACTTTTCAGCTAATCCCGTTGGAGTGAGGAATACATCAAATTTTTAGATCCATGGTTTTCAGTTTTCTGACAGCTTTCTTTCTTTCAGCAGAGGGGTTACAGAAACTCAGGATCAGACCGAGGAACTGAACACAATGTATAAGTGCAGAATCATAGAAAGACAAATCTAGTCAGAGGTGCAGCACTGATGTAATAGACACACAAGGAAGAGGAGGATAACAGAGACTGGAGGGGTGCAAATACAAAAACATGCCATTCCTGTCTACCTGACAAGCAAACTGAGAAGCTGTGGCTCTACAACGACACCTAGCTATTACATTCACATGCTCATTGGTGCACATAGACACTGGAAACTTTTTGACACCATATGCAGTGGGGTTATTCACACCCACCACAAGGAGGAATTGAATATCATTTATGATAAAGTATATAATTCATCAGATGAATGATTCTACCTTCCCTAGTTAGTTCTCAAGTGACTGATGCTCCTTCCAAAATCCTGGTTGTCTATACTGTTTATAGAAACATTCCTATTATACCAATAGTGGTGTTATACTGCCTTTCAACTGGATTCCTGATTTATGGCACTGCTTCTCTAACCTTAGACTGCACCCTTATAGACATTTGTAATGTTTAGTCCATCTCTGTGACGAGACCTACTTCTCTGAGCATTTGTATAAGAGCCCCTTATATTTGCATGGATCTTTAATTTGCTGTTTGTCTTTGAACCTCAATTTCTTTAGTCATCTTTCATCACTGGCAAAGCAAGATTTGATATGTTTCAGTTCCATTTTAATTGTTTCAGTTACAGTGTAGTGTGAGGTCATGCACAGACAGAGCATAGGCATGCCACCACTGTAGTAATAAAAAGCCAAAAAAAAAAAAAAAACTTGTGACAGCATATGGGATGTTATAATGACAGTTAGAATGCACCAGGTTTGGGCAAGTGATTGGGATTTCTAATGAGTGCAGAAGACTATGCATCTTCTACAGTAAGAGATCCATAGAAAAGTACAGTTGTCTAAGTAAACTTACCATAACAGTAGATGTTCAAATGATCACTATTGCAGTAGCTTGCGCGATATCGGTTATATCCTGCATAAAATATGACAGCTGGCCAGCTTCCAAAACTTCAGGATAGCTTTCATGTGTGTAAACTGTTAGACAGCTCAAGCTGGGCTGAGTAAAAGACTGGTTTTGGAGCCAAGCTCTTCAGAGTTTTTATGACAACTGAGAGGGGGAGTTTGGCTCCTGAGAGAACATTGCTAGGAACAGCAAAAAACAAAAACCCACACCCTGGCATAAAACACACACAAAAAAAAAAAACAAGGAGGCCGGAGGGCTGGAGCAGTTACAGCAGTAGTAGTCATTCGAACATCTACAGTTATGGTGTGTTTACACAACTATACTAGGTTCATCATATTGATCACTGCCGCAGTAGCCTGTGCTATATTGATAGAATGCCATAGATTAGAACAATTGGGAGGTGGAAGGGGAAGGGTCCATGATCCCCTGGACAATGGTCCTAGCAAAGCTTGATTTAGACCCTGAGAAGGAATCTAGATTGTAGTGCTTTGTAACAGTATGTATAGAGGGCCAAGTTGCTGCTTCTAGAATACTTCTAGAGTCCAGTCCTTTCCAAAAAGGGATTCATGAAGCTAATGCCCTGGTAGGGAGTGCTTTGACCCTGCCTGGAATAGTTTGTTGAGGTGGGAAATAGTCAGCTTTGACACAGGTTGTCCCTTCTTCTTATCTTCACAAGAAATAAGCAACTGATTGGAAGTTCTAAAAAGATTTTGTAATTTCAAGATAGTATCTGACTTGTCTGTGGACATCCAAGGTATGAAGTATTCATTCTTCCCTCATTTTTTGGTTCAGCAAAGAACACAGTGAGATGGACAGTTTGGATTAAAGTAAACTTGAATACCACTTTAGGCATAAAAGAAGGATTAGATCCCAAAGAAACATTGTCTCTGTGGAAAATAAGATAAGGTTAACCCACTATAATTACTTACAGCTCAGATACTCTTCTTGCAGAGGTCAGAGCAATCATCAAAACTATTTGCCAGTTTAAGAACACCATGTCAGCCAGATGATCTGGTTCAAATGCAGCAAATGTTAGCTTCTGTAACACAAAATTAAGAGCCCAGGGAGGAGCCACCAGTTTCCTTGGAGGTCTTTTATGCAGCACCCTTTCCAAAAACATTTTGAGGTGAGAATGCCTTGAAAGAGGGGGATCCATTGGAAGACACTTTGAAATGGCTGACAAATGAACCTTGATAGAAGAGTAAGACAGGTCATAGGAAAGTAACTCACAAATATTGTAAAACCAAAGAAACACTAACCATGAATGTGTATCGGTTATGTTGTTTGCACCAACTAGAACTTTTTCCATTTGCTAATATATGATTTTTTTAGCAGCAAGTTTCCTTGTCTCCCTTAGTACCTGCTGCACGACTTTCATAAACAGGTGTCTAAAAGGTATTAAAATCTACCATCCAGACAGATAGTTGAAGTTGCTTGGGGTCAGGATATATCAAAACACCCTCATTCGTATGTGAGTAGATTAGGTCTGTTAGGAAGCTTGTGGTAAATGCTCCTAGCCAAATACAGAAGAAGAAAGAATCACTGTTGCTTGGACCAGAAGGGAGTCACCTCAATGATCTTGGTGGAGTCCATCTGAATCTTCAGAAGTACCCTGGATATCAGTGGAAAAGGTGCAAACACATACAGGAACATTCCTGTCCAAGGGGAAAAAAAGGCATCTATCTTCCAGACCTTCTTGCATGGAGTCCTAGAGCTGAATTTTGCCAGTTGTTTAGAGAGGAGGCAAAAAGGTATACTTGAGGAACTCCATGGATCAAATTCTGTAAGATCCCCTGATCTAGTTTCTATTCATAAGGGTATCCCTTTGTCCTTCTGAGCTTGTCTGCTACAAAATTTGTCTTTGACTAAATGTAGGATGACAGTAGAGTAAGATTATGCTATAAAGCTACATCCCAAGCTAACATGGCTAGTCTGCATCATTTGTCTGCCTTGCTTGTTTATGTACTGAATTGTTGTGGAATTGTCTGCAACAACTTGAAAGGACCAGAGGTGATTCAGAGAGTTGGGCACCATGCACTTTTATCCCCCTTTGACATCTGTGGTGACTGACTGCTTTGGAGCACAAGGAGAGAAAAGGAGACCTGGATTCAGGGATATTTGATATCTCCACCAAGTGATTTCTGTTCTCACAAATCCCAGAACTGGAATCTGGAGAGATAATGGGGGTTGTCAGTGGGACCGAAGAGATTTCAGGTGCCATTGTGTCTTTCACATGTGGAGTCTTCCCTGAGGTATCATGAGACTTATAGATGCCATGAGACATAGAATCCGGAAGTATTTCCTTGCAGTGACTGAAGTGTGAGTGGAAAACCACTGGAATAGATCTAAATATAGATCTATTTTTCCTTCTGAAAAAAGCTCTTTGTACTGAAGTGTTTAGTACACACTGCATGGACATGATCCTGTGTAATGGAGTCAAAAAAGACTTTTGAATGTTCTCATGAAATCCCAGCCTAAGTAGGAGATCTCTAACCCAAATGACAGATTCCTGACTCTTTGAAAATGACTCTGCAAAGATAAGCATATCATCTAAATTTGGTAAAATGTGGAAAAGACTCTGCAAAGATAAGCAAGTCAACTAAGTATGGAAAAATGTGGATACCCTGTAGCCTGCAGGATCTAGACACATTGTCAACACTTTTGGAGTGGTGGATCACCCAAAGGGCAGGGCAGAGTACTGATAATGTGATTCAGGCACATAAAACCTTAAAAATGCTTGAAATCTGAATAAATAGGAATGTGATGATAAACATCTTTAAATCTGAGATTACCAAAAAAACTCAAATGGGGAAGAAGGGGGAACAGGTTGTCAAGTGAAAGAATTTTGAACTTGGGCACTATTACATATTGGTTTAGGAAAGAAACATCCAGAACTGGTTTCAGGGCATTTTCTTTCTTTGGCACAAAAAAAAAATGAATAAAAACCTTTTCCCAACTGGAAAGGAGAAACTCTTTATATCACCCACTGACACAGCATGTGCTGTAGAACAGGAAAGAACAGAGGGATTTGGTCTGGTAGATGTGGAATAATTCCCCTGGAAGGGAGGAATTTCTTTCCATTACCATCTGTAACGCACTGTATCAGTCTTAGAACCCATTTGTCTGAAATAATCTTGTCAAAGAGCAAAATGGAGATTCAGTCTTTCTGGAAGAGATAAGGGAATGCCAGGTGTAGATGCAAACTCCCTTATATAGTCATTCTGCCTTATTCAATTGTTCTTTGTTCTGAGGATTCCTATTTTCTTTCTGAAACCTCCATGCTGTTTTTTTTAAAGATCTATTTACCAGCATTTTGCTGAGACTGCTTTTTTTTGCCAAAGTTGGATGCAGGAGCAGAAAATCCCTTGGAAAATTTGGATAAATAGGGTTGAAAAATCTGACAGATTCCCTGTATCAGCTTACTTCTGTCATCATATTTTTATAATCTCTGCAGCAAAGGGTCCAAAAACTATATCTTTGTCCAAAGGAGAATTTAAAATATAATTTTACATCTTCTTGGAGGTTCTGAGAAATCAGCCAGGCAAACCTCCTCAACACAGTACCAGTGGTAACAGTCCTGTATTTAGCATCCACAGAGTCCTTTACACACTTTAAACAATGAGTAGTGACCTGAGAAATGGAAGAAACTAAAGTGAACAAAGCAGATTTGTCCTAACATAAGGGAGCTGAAGATAAAACATTCCTCATACTTTCACAATTAGAGTAAACTTTTAACATTTGACCCAACAATTCCAAATTCTAAAAAGCAAAGTTGCAGAAGCATACACTTTTTTCATCAAACTTATCAATTATTTTTACCATCCTTGTCTGAAGAGGAAGGATTAGAATTAAGAAAATACTTGGCAGCAGGTGGATTAAATAAAGCAGTAATCTAGCCTTTGACCATCATGTGTCTACAGTAATGAGGAAACAATTCTGTGTTATACAAAATATAAATAAATGTATTTCAGCTGGGTGCAAGGATGTCAGTGTTCCACTGTATTCAACACTCATCATACCTGTCATTGAGTTCAATGCCCCCTTTGGTATGTACCTAACCAGGCACTTACAACAAATGGAACATCCGCAGAGGTTCCTCATTAAAAGAATACATGGAATAATCAACATGTCCTATTCAGACTGCCTCAAAGCCTTATCCCCCTATTCTTTTGAGGGGTAGTCTATGCCTGGCATACAAGGCATTGTTAGACCCCACCCTGATGGACCTCCCGCATATCTGACAAACAAACAGCACCAGAATTACCCATTCTAAATACTTAAACCTTGACTGTGATATAAATAGACGTATCTCAGAGACTATCCCTTCTGTGGAACAGGCTACCCATCCATGTGAAGCAGAGTTCCTCCATAACCCAATATAAGTTAACTTGGACAATTAGACAGGGAACAGGAAATTCATGCACCTATGTCTCTAATGGATACAGTCAGTCTGCAAATGGGTTCAGGTCCCTGCTTATAAATGTTTCCTCTCCCAACCCCCTGCTTACACTTATCAAGGGTACCAGAACTTATGAGAGGTTTTGGATGCATGGTTAGGCTTAAAAAGGACCTTGTGGTCATTAGCCTAGTACACACATATGAGCCTATGTACTTCTGTCCAGTGGAAATGGTGCAGGTGATGATTAATGTTTAGTTTTCTGTTTTTTTATTTCTTGACAGGAACGTCAGGGCAAACAGGATGATCAATGGCAGCAGCAGCTTCCCCAGTTATGGGCACAACATTCTGGCTAAACAGGGATACTTTCCCTGACCCCTCTCCCAAAACCAAAAAGAGTGGCTCTCCTTTGCCCAATGAGGTGACCCCAACAGCTACAGAGCATGTGGTTAATCCCTAGTCCATTGTGGCTGTATGGACAATACTAGAGGGATCTGAGGAGCCAGTTCTGGCCACAGCAGAGTCTCCCACCTGAAGGTGAAGCAAATTTCTGGCCTGCTGTAGTGGCAAAGGCTGTTTAGCTAAATATTTCTGTTTGTGGTTAGAAAGACTGACCATGAGACTGGTAGCTTGCTCCATGATCAAGCTGAAAATGTTCCTTCTTTCCCAGTGAAAGTAAGTAGCACAAGCTGGTAAATATAAAAGATATTTAAAAGTAACTTTTCCCAGTTAAAATGCAGTAAACAGTACTATAATACACTTTATTCTTTTCCAACAGTAATTTAAACATGCTTTGTCCACAATAAAAAATAAACATTTTTAGAATGCTTAAAACAACTTTTAAACTGTCAGAAACAAAAATGTGCTGTTCAAAAGTACAGAAATGTCATATAAAGCCAATAAAACACATATTCATGGCTTAAACATGTTTCCTAAACAACAAAGTAAGTTTAAAGAATAAAAAATAATACGTGGAAGGTTTTTCCCAAAAGAAGCTTGTTTCCCAGCAAAGTTAGAGCACAAGCTAGTAGTAGATCCCCAAACGCCAACAAAAGAGCAATCTTTCCAGGTGCAAGAAAGTAGTGAAAGGCCTGGCACCAAAACTCATATTTTAATCAGTTCAGCTTGAGCTGTATAATGTTTTGGAAGCATGAAAGGTGCCCCAAAGCTTTGGAAGCTTGCCGTTTGTTATATCTTATGCAGGCTATAACCTATAGAGCTTAAGCTACTTTAGCAGTGATCAATATGATGAATATCTTTATAATCTTTAATAGTTAAAGTTCCTGATGGTTGGACACCCTGTCATCTTATGCAACATGCATAGGTTCATAGGTATGTACTAGTTAACGACCACAAGGGCCTTTTTAAGCCCAACTGGATTCATCCCAAATCTCTGATAAGTTTTGGTAACCTTGATAAAAGTAAGCAGGGGCAGGGGCTTGGGAGATGAAACATTTACATCCCAATAGCATTTTTTGCAACCTGTTGGAGTCTCACTATCTCTGTTCAGGAGGTTTTGGGGAAAGAATTTCCTTATAATACTCATTCATCATTGTATCTGCATGGATGATGTTCATGCAAATAAAAGAAAATGTAATTGAATGTTATCAGGCTGATTAGTATAAATGCATCTAACAGATGCACTGGAAATTATGCTAAGGTATATTGTTTTGCACCCACACCAAAGTTTATGCCAAGTGTTAGGTATTTGTCCATTTCTTTGATTCTGGTTACAGTTATTCACGATCCATTATCTATAGAAATCTCTGTAGAGTAAACACTGATAATATTAGCTATTAAAACAGCTTTTCATGTCCTACTTGACTTTCCATCTTTTGTCTTAGGTGGGATTTTAATTTTACCATAGAGTCTATCCCTTATATTTTCTTGGAATGTATTGAATGCCATGTTGTAATTTCTCTTATGCTTAAGGTCATCTTCTCTGAGGACTTCCTGAAATATTTTTTTTCTTTTTCATTTACATAAAGAATTTGTATTGGCTTTTCTAGTGCCTATATTTTGTACAGTAAATCAGATTTCTGTTGCTTATGTCAACAAACTACATCTCAGTGACTGCACTGTGGTTTGTATTATAGTACTGTCTATCTTGGTCCAATCTTCAGTTCTGTCAATTCAATGATGGGAGGCAAAGCCCCTC